>NC_057805.1:146193726-146304375 GCF_018294505.1 Triticum aestivum
GCGACGGCGAGCGGTGGCGCGACACGTGGCGGCGGCGGTGAAGTCGGACGTGTCCGTCGGTGGCAATTTTGTCCGGCGGCGCGCGGTGGAGAAATTTTACAGTTCGTCTGCGTTTCGTATACGGGAGGGGATGCTCTTTTATAGCTAGAGGGAGCTAGGAGGCTCCAAATGAGGTGCGGTTTTCGCCCACACGATCGTGATCGAACGACCTAGAGCATGGAAGAGAGTTTGGTGGGTTTTGGGCTGGTTTTTAGGGGGGGTTTGCTGCACACACAAATGGACTTTGTGGATGCCCGGTTAACCGTTGGAGTACCAAACGACCTCCAAATGGAACGAAACTTGACCGGTGGTCTCCGGGTGGTATAATAAGGCCACTTGACAAGCCTCGGTCCATTCAGAGAATGTTTGACACCCGCACACGAAAGAAAACAAGAGGGGTGCACCGGAGGAGATAGGAGCACCGGATTGCAAAACGGACAACGGAGAAAATGTTCGGATGCATGAGACGAACACGTATGCAAATGCAATGCACATGATGACATGGTATGAATGCATGACATGAAAAAATGCAAAACGAAAGACAAAACCCGACCACGGAGGGAATATCATAACACATAGCCGAAAATGGCAAGAGTCGGAGTTACAAATATGGAAAGTTACATGCGGGGTGTTACAGTCATCATATTTAGGATAAACACATTTGGAATTTCATTTGAATTGGACCGTATGATGGTATTTGATTGTAGTAGCTCAATGATCCATATTTGAATTGAATGGACAATCTAAGTTTCGAGTTGGAGACATTGATTTTCAAAACTTGCACATTTTTTTGCGTGCAAAACAAACAAATTGTCGGCCATTGTCGTGGAATTGTCATGACAGATGTCCTCGAGCTAGGACTTAGTCGTGGAGCTATCGCTACTAGAAAGCTTGAAGGGGTTAAGCGGGACAAGGAATACGAGGGTTTATACTGGTTCGGCCCCTTACGGTGAAGGTAAAAGCCTACGTCCAGTTTGCGGTGGTATTGATTAGGGTTTCGATGACCAGGGAGCTTAACTGCTATGCCTGGCTTTCGTCGAGATTGTCCTACTCTCTAAACCGCTGCCGGGTCATCCCTTTATATAGGGAGGCTGGTGCCCAGCAGCTCTCAGAGTCCCGGCCAGCTCATAAGAGTGTCCAGCTCGGACTCTTAACTATTCTTGCCTTACACTACAAGCTCTATCATAATAATGATTGTAACTACGGGCCTTAAGCCATATCCGGCTCTGAAGCCCATCTCTGGCCCATCGTCTTCAAGCTTGGCTCCGGGCTTCTGGCAACGACCATATGAGTAACCCGGCCCATCCTGGCGGGTGACTCTAAGGTCTATATCCTCAACATTAGGCCCCAGATTGATTTGAGCCGGCTCATGTCAATCTTCAATCCCTTCGACAGAAAATCGCCGGCTTACAATTGTGTGAAGACCATAACCCGGCGTGACGTCATCCTCTGGACTCCGGATAATCCGCCGTGACGTTATCTTCCATTAAGCCCGTTTTTTACTCTGCCAGATCCGCAACGGATCTTTACATTTACTGTCATCCCGAAAATCGAGGCATCTCGTGAGGAGATAACCACGCCGTGGTCTCCTTTATTCTCGCGCCCTCTTATGAGCTCTCCCTTATAAATAGGCCAGCCCGACGGGCTTTCAGCCACTTCCCTCTTCTTCATCTTCTTCCTCGCGCCACTGCTCCCCTGCTCAAACTCTGCTGCTGCCGCCGCCGCGGGTCTTCTCGTCGTCACCAACTCAGGCCGCTGCATCACCCTGATTTGACCAGAGAAACGCGACGACCTCCGCGACTCACCAGCCCCTGTAAGTTTCTTCTGCCCTGTAGAACATATCTGCAGTAGGGTTCGAGTAGTTCATCCGTGTTCCTCGTAGTTCATCGCGGGCCTCAGTAGATTTGATTTTTACTGCCTCCTTTTGATCTTAGACCTGCATAGAACTATTGCGGTGACTGTTTAGCACCCATTTTACATGCAAACAGCCCTCTTTTTACTGCATAAGAGCCTTGTTCGAGCCCAAGAACTCCCCCGCTTCTGTTTCTAGGTCTAGAAACGTTTCTTTCGCCCGACCATTTTGATCCGAAATAGTTACTGCAAAGTGTGAAACCTGTTTTACCACACTTAGTAAAAAACTGCAACCATTGAATCACGGCAGTTTACATTTCCGGCTTAAAGAAACCACACACCATAGAACCTTCCGGGTTTAAAGAAAATCATGCTCCGTAGAATCCTCCGGCTTAGTTGTGATAAGGCCATAGACAATCAAATTATTCTGAATACCCCTGCGGCTTAAATCACCCGTTGTACTTAGGTATATACCATTAGTCCCCTTCATAAGCCGCCACCTTGACTTTGAGCTGTAGATTTCCTCCGGCTTATAATTAATCCGGACGTTTTCCTTTTTGTCATAGACTGCCGATTTTCACCATGCCTCCCAAAGCTCCCAAAGCCTCCATCACTTGCAACTGGATGAGGTCCAATGTCACCAGTGAGACACTAGCAGATTTTGTTAAGTCTGGATATCTGCCCAAGAAGGACGTCATATCCTACCGTGCCCCCGACCCGTCAGAAGAGAGACCACAGCCAAAGGACGGGGAGGTAGTGATTTTTGCGGATCACATGAGCCGGGGCTTCGCACCGCCCGGCTCAAAGTTTTTTAGAGATGTTCTAAACTTCTTTGACCTGCGGCCTCAGGACATAGGACCCAACTCAGTGTCCAACATCTGCAACTTCCAAGTATTCTGCGAGGTTTACCTTGGAGAAGAACCTAGTCTGCTGCTCTTCAGAGAGCTTTTTTACTTGAACCGTCAGAATGAGTGCGCCAATGGGCCAAGTCTGGAGTTAGGTGGCATCTCCATCCAGCGGCGCAGGGACTGCCTCTTCCCTTACGCAGAGCCGCCCAGCCACCACAAGGACTGGAATCTGACGTGGTTTTACTGCCAAGACACATCGCCGGCTGACGAGAGTCCGTTGCCCGGCTTTCGCCCCTCGCGTCTGGAGCCAACTCACCCACTGTCAGACAAGCTGACTCAAGCGGAGCGCCAACCTCTGCTCCCCACCATCAACAAGATCAAGGCTCTCCTGGGCAATGGTCTGAATGGAATTGATCTAGTCCGGGTCTGGATATCGTGGCGGGTGATCCCATTGAGCCGCCGCCCCGGCTTAATGTGCGAGTACACAGGCCGAAAGGACGACCCTCAGAGACACAGCCGCAACGATCTTCCTGAATACGTTGCAGAAGATATGACCAAGGCTCTTCTGAACGAGAGCCTGGCAGACTGCGGGAGGACCGGGTTGGCCCCCTTCTGCAAGACCAACCCAGCCCCAGTGGTAAGCCGCTGACTTTAACATTTTATCTTCTCCTACATATAACTTTCATCTGAACCATTTTAAGAATTCATAATTGTATTTTTCAGGCTGATGACAAGTTCTGGCGGGTCAAGTATGACCATGACGCCGCCAAAAAGGCCAGAAAGGCGAAGAAAGCCGCCAAGAAAGCCGCTCCCCGTAAGAAGGGAAGTAGGCCCACTGCTTTGGAGCTGTTGCAGTTGAGTGACAGCTCCGAGTCTGAGGTAATTCCTAAACCTGTAAGCTCTTGTTATACTTGTTGCTTTAGTTCTGTCCGCCTTATCAATGATGTTTATCAACAGGAGGACACCGGAGCCAGTAACCCGGTGGTTGAAGAGGTAACAATACTTTCCTCCGACTCGGAGCCCTTGCCACGGCTGAAAACCCGAAGAGTAACCCGGAAAGTAAGCTTTTCCCATCCTTTAGCTTACCAAGATCCTCAATTTATTTTGAAGCGAGAGGTTCATGAAAGCCGGCGGCATACCCGGACCAACAAGGACGCTGACCTCTCCTCCGGGTTACCTGATGCATCAAGGAAACGTCGGACCGAGGTGACCACAAAATTGTACCCTTTTCATCCTTTTGCGGGTGTTATACGCCAACCGCTTAATTCCTCTGATTCAAATTATCAGGAGACTTCCCCTTCTTCCAGCGATTCTATGCAGTCGAATCTGCCAACTTTCAAGACCGCGCCCGGGTAATGATAACCATCTCATGTTGTTCTGATCTTTGCTCATACTTTTTGTACTAACCTTTGTTGTTCTTTCAGTGCCCAGGAAAAGCTCACCAAGAGGGCGAAGAAAACCAAGTCGGCCGGAGAGCCGGATTTGCCTGAACCGGAGGTGACGGTTCAAGAACCGCCAGCTGCCTCCGCCCCCGAAGCCACCGCTCCAATCGACAAGGCACCTGTAGAAGCTTCTGCTGACCCGGAGGCCTCCGGCTCGGCTCAGCCAACAAATGACTCGGACGTGGAAATCACCCGGACAGAATTCGTTGAGCCGGGGAGGCCTACGGCACTGGCCAAGTGCTCTGTCAAGGGGGAAGTACTGCAGCCCCACCGGGTCAGTCTGGATCTAACTGACTATGCCAACCTGAGCATCGGAGAACTTGTCTCCGGCTACATCAACCAGGTGCACAAGAGCCGGGACGCAGAGGTTGCCATGGTGACCCAGATCCAGCAGAAATCTGAGGTATTATCTTCTGCCCTCTTACTTACTGCCTAGTTACTTTTACCATGCTAGCCCTTAAGTCAACAACTTATGATTGAATATGTTGTAGACTGAAGTTCCGGCTTTACCAGTTAAACCGGTAATTTGTATATAAGAGCCTTCGATACACATTAGCCCCCAAGTGCCAGGTGTCTTTGCCTTAGAAAACACTTGGGACTTATCTTCCGGCTTGCTTCCATGAACCAGAAATTGGTAAATAGAAACGTTGAACATGCATTAGCCCCCAAGTGCCAAGTGTCTTTGCTTGGAAAACACTTGGGACTTTAAATTTGTATAGCAACTGTGCATGTCATAACCCGGACATTTATACAGGCTGCTGGCAAGAAACTTGAGGCTGACCTCGCTGACCTCAAGAACCGGCTGAAGATGCAAGAGATGGAGACCCGGAAGGCAAATGCCAAGTTCGTGTCCAGCATCGCCTCACAAGAGAAGCTGAAGACAGAGTTTGACGCTGAACGAAAAGCGTGGGCCGAAGAAAAGGCAGCATTGGTGAACCGGGCTGATCAGGCGGAGAGGGCCCTGTTAGAGAAGACGGCCGAACTCTCCGGCTTAAAGCGCCAAGTGTCTCAAATGGTTGCTGCAATCTTTGGTAAGTCATCCGCCGGCTTTTATTCAGTTTAAAAATTTTAATGCCTCACAACTCACCCTGGTCGGCGGCTTGTCCTGCTCTATGAAACAGGTTCCAGAAGTGCCAACCTCAACCAGAGTGTGGTAACCAAGCTAAAGGCCGTGTACACCCTGGTGGAGCAACTCTACACCGGGTCACAACGTGCCTTAGCTGTGGTAGCCTTATCCAACGAGGTACCGACTCACTTGGCAGAGGTTCTTCGCCGGCTCGCCGTCCTTCCGCAACGTATCCAAGAGCTGCGACGAGCCTCTGCGAGATCCGGAGCGATCGCCGCGCTGAGCCGGGCCAAGGCTTTCCTGCCGGAGCTGGACCCGGCAGACATCGCCCTCGGCTATCCAAGTCTGAAGGAGGATGGCACGGCTTTCGACCAAAAATACTTCGCCGCCTGCGTGAAGATCGTGCGCCCGGTGGCGACTCTTATTGGAAATGACACAGATCTGACCAAGTACCAGCCGGGTTATAATGCGGAAAATCAGAGGATTCCAACCCCTCGCTATGAAGCTCTGAGTTTAATTCCGCCGGCTCGTCAGCACACCTTTGCCCCGGAGATTGACCCGGCCGGGTTAATTGACGAGGAAGCCCAATGCGAAGCGCTGAGCGGCATCGACTGGAAGTCGTCGACCTTCCAGACCTTGGGGACAGCCGGAGGAGAAGGAAGAGATGAGCCGGAGACTTCCACCCAGCATGCGTCTTAACTCCTGCAGTCGGTTTACCAAACAATGCTCCACCCTTTTGGACTCGATGAGTCTTGTAATAGAATAGGTGCAACAGTTTATCTTTGCCGTGCCATCGTGCACATATTGAATGCTGAAGCCTATTGAAGTTGTCTCTTTGATATTTCTCTGGGTCATTCATTCTCCGTAGTCTCAAATAATTGCCTTGAACTATCCTGCATACAAGGACAAATCAAAAAGTCTCTGGGCAGCTTACCGCGCTGAGAATCATCGGTTTTAGATATATAACCCGGATATGAATCAAAAAGATTGACCCTTAATCGTGTCTTTAATATAGCCGTGATAACACACGTAGCGGCCTGCCAGCGCATTTCCGGTTTAGATAACCCGGGTAATAAGGGTGGTACCTTAACTCCGGTGTATCTGTTTTAATGACACCTATTGTGCTGAACCAACACTAGAAATCAAAATTTAAACCGGCCAAGCGAGACCTGGTTGTACACACTTTGACATAATCAGAGAAATCTTGTGATAAAGCAGAAGAAATTTGGGGGCTTCCGGTTCGAATTTGACCAGAGACCCGGCCCAAAGGGGTTAAGCTAAGATTCGGATACGATCATATAGCCCCCAGTGGGTGTGGCGATGCCAATCAAGAGGGTACCGACAGCTTTGTTCTCTTTGGTTCGAATACGATCCATGTTTGAACAGGAAGCCCCCAAGTGATTTTAAGAATTGTTTAACGACGCTGATTCGAATACGATCCACGCCGGTTCTCAAGGGGGTTAAACTATGATTCAAATATGATCAGAGAAAACCTCCCAATGAGCTCGGCACTTTGCCAATCAAATGGGTATCGACAGCTATGCTCTCTTTGGTTCGAATACGACCCATGTTTGAACAGGAAGCCCCCAAGTGACCTTATTACCTGCGGCTAGATTCGAATACGATCATGAGCCGGATCCTCCTTCAAGTTACCATGTTGATCTTGTAAAGAAAACACATGCACATTTGGAGGGCAAAAAGGACAGCGGTCCTGCTTTATTGCTTTATCATAATATATACATGGCTGAGAGAAATATGTACATTATGAAAGCCGGTGGCTCAAGTGTAGTAAGGCCGAAGCTGAGCTATGTTCCACGGCCGACGGGTCTCTTCCTCCGACTTACGTGAATCTTTGTGTTCCCGGACGTCAATGAGGTAATACGACCCGTTGTGCAAGTTCTTGCTGACCACAAAGGGCCCTTCCCAAGGCGGGGATAGTTTGTGCGTATCAATTTGATCTTGGATAAGCCGGAGCACGAGATCCCCTTCCTGAAAGACCCGGGATATTTCCCGGCGGCTATGATAATGGCGCAGGTCTTGTTGGTGAAACGCTGAACGGGCTGCTGCCACATCACGCTGTTTGTCCAGCAAGTCAAGAGCATCTTGGCGCGCCTGCTCATTATCCGCCTCAACATAAGCCGCCACTCGTGGTGAGTCATGACGGATGTCACTGGGGAGACTGCTTCTGCCCCATAAACCATGAAGAAAGGTGTAAAACCTGTAGACCTGTTAGGGGTAGTGTTGATGCTCCATAACACGGAGGGCAACTCCTCCACCCAACAACCCGGCGTCCGTTGCAAAGGGACCAAAAGCCGGGGCTTGATGCCCTTCAAAATCTCCTGATTGGCTCTCTCATCTTGACCATTGGATTGAGGATGAGCTACTGAAGAAATATCAAGTCGGATATGCTCTCGTTGACAAAATTCTTCCATGGCGCCTTTGGAAAGATTGGTGCCATTGTCAGTGATAATACTGTGCGGAAAACCAAAGCGAAAGATCACCTTTTTCATAAACTGAACCGCCGTGGCTGCATCACACTTGCTAACGGGCTCCACTTCAACCCACTTGGTAAACTTGTCAACTGCCACCAAAAGGTGGGTCTTCTTATCCTTGGACCTTTTGAAAGGCCCAACCATATCAAGCCCCCAGACCGCAAAGGGCCAAGTAATTGGTATCATCCTCAGCTCCTGAGCCGGCATGTGAGCCCGTCGCGAGAACCTTTGGCAACCATCACACTTACTGACCAAGTCCTCTGCATCAGCATGAGCCGTCAACCAATAGAAACCATGACGAAAAGCCTTGGCCACAAGAGACTTTGAGCCGGCGTGATGGCCACAATCCCCTTCATGAATCTCACGCAAGATTTCTTGACCTTCCTCAGGGGAAACACAACGCTGAAACGCTCCCGTCACACTGCGGTGATGCAATTCCCCATTGATAACGATCATTGACTTAGCCCGCCGGGTTATTTGCCTGGCCAAGGTTTCATCCTCGGGCAACTCGCCCCGGGTCATGTAAGCCAGATACGGCATTGTCCAGTTTGGTATGATATGGAGAGCCGCCACCAGTCGTGCCTCCGGGTCAGGGACAGCCAAGTCTTCCTCTGTAGGCAACTTAACAGAAGGGCTATACAGGACGTCCAGGAAAGTATTAGGCGGCACCGGCTTTCGCTGAGAGCCCAGCCGGCTTAAAGCATCCACCGCCTCGATCTTCCTGCGGTCGATGTGTTCCACTTGGTAACCCTGAAAATGCCCAGCAATGGCATCAACCTCGCGGCGATAAGCCGCCATGAGAGGGTCCTTGGAATCCCACTTCCCTGATACTTGTTGAGCCACCAAGTCTGAGTCGCCGAAGCACCTTACCCGGCTTAAGCTCATCTCTTTAGCCATCCGAAGAACATGGAGCAAGGCCTCGTACTTAGCCGCGTTGTTAGTACAAGGAAACAGCAACTGTAGCACATAATGGAACTTGTCACCTTTAGGAGAAGCCAACACGACTCCGGCCCCCGAGCCCTCCAACTGCCTGGACCCATCAAAGTAAATAGTCCAATATGTGTTATCCGGCTTCTGTTCGGGCACCTGCGACTCTGTCCAATCATTGATGAAATCCACCAAGGCCTGAGATTTAACAGCAGTGCGTGGCACGTATTTGAGATCATGAGGTCCAAGTTCTATAGCCCACTTAGCAATTCTCCCTGTGGCCTCTCTGTTTTGAATGATATCACCAAGAGGGGCAGAACTGACGACAGTGATGGGATGACCCTGAAAATAATGCTTAAGTTTCCAGCTTGCCATGAACACACCATACACAAGCTTCTGCCAATGCGGGTACCGCTGCTTGGACTCAATGAGCACCTCGCTGACATAATAAACTGGCCGCAGAACCGGATGCTCCTTACCCTCCTCCTTGCGCTCCACCACAATAGCCACACTGACGGCTCGTGTGTTCGCCGCTACATATAATAATAAGGGCTCCTTATCAACCGGAGCAGCAAGGACTGGAGGCTCTGCCAGCTGCTTCTTCAAATCCTCAAAGGCAGTATTAGCTGCATCATTCCAGACAAAGTTATCAGTCTTTTTCATCAACTGATATAATGGCATGGCCTTCTCACCCAGACGGCTTATAAACCGGCTTAATGCAGCGATGCGACCCGCCAAGCGCTGAACGTCATTTATACACGCCGGCTTAGCCAGGGAGGTGATGGCCTTGATCTTCTCTGGGTTAGCTTCAATGCCTCTGTCAGAAACCAAAAAACCCAAGAGTTTGCCTGCAGGAACATCAAAGACACACTTGGCCGGGTTAAGCATCATCTTGTAGATCCGGAGATTATCAAAGGTTTCTCTCAAATCATCTATCAGGGTTTCCTCCTTTATGGACTTAACCACAATATCGTCCACATAGGCGTGAACATTGCGCCCAATCTGTTTATGAAGACAGTTCTGCACGCAACGCTGATAAGTCGCCTGTGCACACTTGAGTCCAAAGGGCATGGACACATAGCAGAAGGCTCCAAAGGGAGTGATGAACGCCGTCTTCTCCTGGTCCTTAACCGCCATTTTAATCTGATGATACCCAGAATAAGCGTCCAGAAAACTTAGACGCGCACAACCGGCCGTAGCATCAATAATTTGATCAATACGGGGATGGGCAAAAGGATCAGCCGGACACGCCTTGTTCAAGTCCGTGTAGTCTACACACATCCGCCAAGTGCCGTTCTTCTTAAGTACGAGCACCGGGTTAGCTAACCACTCTGGGTGGAAGACTTCAACAATAAACCCGGCCGCCAAGAGCCGAGCCACCTCTTCACCAATGGCTTTCCACCTCTCTTCATTAAACCGCCGAAGGAACTGTCTGACCGGCTTAAATTTCGGATCAACATTGAGAGTGTGCTCAGCGAGTTCCCTAGGTACACCTGGCATGTCAGAAGGTTTCCATGCGAAGATGTCCCTATTCTCACGGATGAACTCGATGAGCGCGCCTTCCTATTTTGGATCCAGATTGGCACTGATGCTAAACTGCTGAGATGAGTCACCTGGAACAAAATCAACAAGTTTAGTCTCATCAGCCGACTTAAATTTCATTGCCGGCTCATGCTCCGTAGTCGGCTTTTTCAGAGAGGTCATATCTGTTGGGTCAACATTGTCTTTGTAAAATTTTAACTCCTCTGTTGCACAAACAGATTCTGCATAAGCCGCATCGCCTTCCTCACACTCCAAGGCCACCTTCCGGCTGCCATGAACCGTAATGGTCCCATTGAGACCCGGCATCTTGAGATGTACATACACGTAACACGGCCGTGCCATGAACTTGAAGTAAGCCGGCCGCCCAAATATGGCATGGTACGGACTTCTTATCTTGACCACCTCAAAGGTCAATTTTTCCACCCTGTAGTTGTGCTCATCTCCAAAGGCCACTTCCAACTCGATCTTGCCGACTGGATAAGCCGACTTACCAGGTACTACACCATGGAAAATAGTGTTTGATTGGCTGAGGTTCTTATCAATCAACCCCATACGACGGAACGTCTCATAATAGAGGATGTTGATGCTGCTGCCTCCATCCATGAGCACCTTAGTGAACTTATATCCTCCTACCTGAGGAGCCACTACCAAGGCCAAGTGACCCGGATTATCCACCCGGGGAGGGTGATCCTCCCTACTCCACACTATGGGCTGTTCAGACCACCGCAAGTAGCGTGGAACCGCCGGCTCAACGGCATTTACTGCCCTCTTATGAAGCTTCTGATCTCGTTTACACAGACTGGTGGTAAACACATGATATTGTCCACCGCTAAGCTGCTTTGGATTGGTCTGATAACCTCCCTGCTGCTGCTGATGACCCTGGCCAGACTGCTGATTAAAGCCCCCTTGACCGTTCTGAGGATTAGAATTTGAGCCGCCGCCCGGGCCATGAAAGCCGCCGGTGCCTGAGCCGCCGCCCGGGCCATTGTAGTTCTTAAAGGCCTTCATGATTGCACAATCCTTCCATAGATGAGTCGCCGGCTTCTCTCAAGAGCCATGCCTTGGACAAGGCTCATTCAACAGCTGCTCCAGTGTCGGTCCTGACCCGCCGCCTCGGGGAGGGGGTCTCCCCTTGCGTCGCTGGTTATTGCCTTGTGCGCTGGCGTTGGCTACAAACTCTAGGCTGCCATCTGCCTTGCGCTTGCCTCCTCCTTGGTTCCCCGGGTTATGCTGAGGACCCTTGCCATTGCCATTCTTCTTTCCCTTCCCTGTCCTTTCATCATCTGAAGGGGGATCCTTGGTACCATCAGAATCGGCGTACTTGACAAGAGCCGCCATTAGTGTACCCATGTCACTGCAGTTGCGCTTAAGCCGCCCGAGTTTCATCTTCAGGGTCACAAAACGACAATTTTGCTCCAGCATTAAGACTGCTGAGCCGGCATCCATCTTGTCCGACGAGTGTATGATCTCTTTAACCCGGCGAACCCAATGTGTCGTAGACTCACCCTCCTGCTGCTTACAGTTAGTCAAATCCACAATTGACATAGACTGCCTACAGGTATCTTTGAAGTTTTGGATGAAACGGGCTTTCAGCTCAGCCCAAGACCCAATGGAATTTGACGGTAGCCCTTTTAACCAAGTGCGGGCAGTCCCATCCAACATCATGGTGAAGTACTTGGCCATTGCCGCCTCACTGACCTCCAGTAGCTCCATGGCCATCTCATAACTCTCGATCCAGGCTGCGGGTTGTAAGTCAGCCGTGTAGTTGGGCACCTTTCTAGGGCCTTTGAAGTCCTTGGGTAAACGTTCATTGCGGATAGCCGGCACTAAACAGGGGACACCTCCCGTCCTGGTAGGGATACCCACGTCGACGGAAGTCGTCGGATAAGCCGGGGGGGTCTGGTAAGCCGTCAATTGAGGCACCTGCTCCGCCTCTTGCCGCGCTCTGTCTTGGTCCGCTGCGTGATAGGCCCCGTTATAAACCGGGCCGTGGCCAGGGGGCAGGTCATGGCGTCGGACGTTGCTTGAGCCGGTCGCTGAGACCATGTGCCTGCTGTAACTCGGGCTCCGGCCCGGACGAGGGGTCGAGTGGATCCTATCCCGGCTGTAGGAGTACGCCTCTTGCTGCGCCAGTGCTGTCTGAAGGAGTTCCCTGACCCGCCGGGTTTCAATAGCCGTCAGAGAGTCACCGTCAACTGGGAGAGCCGCCAGCCGTGCTGCCGCAGCAACCATGTTCTCCAACGGGTTATTATAATGACCCGGGGGTGTTGGCACATACTGAGGTGTGGCAGGGGCACCTGGGGAGGCCCCATCACTCGTGGCTGAATAGGGGGCCCAGACCCGGGCGCTATGACCCCTGGCGGGTTACTAGACCCTGCACCTGGCGTGCTGAAGAGGTTGCGTGGATCGTAAACCGGCGGGAACCGAGATTGGGTCTTTTGATACCTCCTTCTCATGACCTCATTGGACGCGTTCTGATCCATCGTGAGTTGGAAGGACTGCGCCTGGATCAACTGAGTTTGGGCATCGAGGGCCGCCCTCTCCGCAGCCATCCTGATCCCCTCCGCTGCGAGGTCCTCCTTAGCCTTCACTAGATCCAATCTTAACTGTCCCACCTCCGCATCATGTTGAGCTTGATCCGCCGGGTCAACCGTGGCGGTTAACAGGGCCGTCATCTTGTCCGTGAGATCCATCAGTACCTGAGCCGGAGAAGGCACCGGGTTTCCTACTCCAGTCGCGGGGTTCTGAACAGGCTGTGCACCGGCCATAAAGATTCCCACCCGGCTTGGCGGCTCAAATACGTCCGGAGTACTGTCACCATCGGAACAACCCATGAGCCTGCCATCTTGAAGTTGATACAACGAGTTTGACTCACCGGTGGCCGACTCGCCGTCAGAGCCGGCGGTCGTCTCATCACCAGATCCAGATCGGTCAGAGAGTCCTCCATGGATACACCCCACAAAAGCATGCCTTAAGGCAGGCCGGGCCCGGGCGGGTCGTGCGCGCTGAGCCACCTCGATGAGATCGGTGCAGAGATCCGGCTCAGGGCCTGGCTCACCAACCTTGCCGATGAAAACATGAATTCCGCCGAAGGGGACCCGGTACCCGTACTCAATTGAGCCGGCGTCGGGGCCCCAGTCTACATCGTCGATGTAAAGCTTGCCGCGACGACTCTTGGTCATCCAGCCCACAGCGTATCCCTTGAGCCCTTCGAAGCTGCCCTTCAAGAACTCAAATCCACCGTGCGCTGGCCCCACGGTGGGCGCCAACTGTCGTGGAATTGTCACGGCAGATGTCCTCGAGCTAGGACTTAGTCGTGGAGCCATCGCTACTAGGAAGCTTGAAGGGGTTAAGCGGGACAAGGAATACGAGGGTTTATACTGGTTCGGCCCCTTACGGTGAAGGTAAAAGCCTACGTCCAGTTTGCGGTGGTATTGATTAGGGTTTCGATGACCAGGGAGCTTAACTGCTATGTCTGGCTTTCGTCGAGATTGTCCTCCTCTCTAAACCGCTGCCGGGTCGTCCCTTTATATAGGGAGGCTGGCGCCCAGCAGCTCTCAGAGTCCCGGCCGGCTCATAAGAGTGTCCGGCTCGGACTCTTAACTATTCTTTCCTTACACTACAAGCTCTATCATAATAATGATTGTAACTACGGGCCTTAAGCCATATCCGGGTCTGAAGCCCATCTCTGGCCCATCGTCTTCAAGCTTGGCTCCGGGCTTCTTGCAACGACCATATGAGTAACCCGGCCCATCCTGGCGGGTGACTCTAAGGTCTATATCCTCAACAGCCATAATATCATAGTCGGCCGTACGAGAGGAGAATACTTATAATTTTAGGCGCCAAAAGCTTTCAAACTTCCCGCTCACATCGAAATATCACGCGCCCGAAAGTTTAGCCCTGCGATATTCCTATTTTACCCTTGCCACATGAACGGGAAAGGGCTGCTTTGGTAACTCCATTGTTTTCCCCTCTTTGCCCCCAACATTCTTCCCCAGAGCCCCTCCCCTTCCCCTCCCCGACCCCCCAACCACGGCAAGCCGCCGAATCTAGTCCGCCGCCGCAGCGGTGGACCTCACACCCCACCGAATCTACCTTCCGCACCTTGGAACCCCCAACTGCCAACTCACCACTTCACCGGAGCCGCTTTAGCGACTGGCTTGTCCACCGCTCCAGATCTCCTTGACCGCCATCATGGTCCACTACACCGGATCTACTTAACCGGCGCCCTCGTCCACCACAGCGTAGGCCCTTCACTGACTCCCTCGTCCGCCCCTTCGCTGGCCCTTCATACAAGCCCTCGTCCGCCGCAACAGATCCGCCTCACCGAAAGCACTGTACAACACGCCCGCCGAAGCCTTCGTCCACTGCACCGGACCGGCTCCACGGACGCCATATTCAACTCCACCGGCCCTGCTTTACCGATGCCGCAGCCTCATCAGGTTATTTCGATTTGTACTCCTTCGGTTTTTCTCTTTATCATGCAACTGTTCACTTACCACAGATGAGCTTTCTTGTATGTCGACAGGCGCCGCAACCGTAGCACCGGAGCCGCTTCAGCGACGGCGACAGCCGGCCCAAACTCAACCGCAACACGAGCACCATCGACGGTCCTTAGCTACCGAGTATGACAACGATACCCATACGCCGTCGAGAATCAGGTACTATTATCCAACGGCCGGCGCCTACGTTCACTTTCCTAGCATAAGCACCGCACCTTTGAATTTCTTCAGGGCATCATTCAGTTTTTCATGAGACGCGTTATTCTGCTTGCACATGTAGGGCCATACTTCTGGCAGTGAACATGTTACATGTGCTAAATTACATACCAGTGCACATATAGTTAATATGCTTTAGTTCTGTTCTGATGCCACCTGTTGGTTCCATCAGACTGCTTAATGTTCTCTATGCTTAATTACACATCAGCAAACTAGGATGTGGTTCCGCTGTTTTTTGTTCGTTTTACCCTACATTTTCTGATGCTAGCTATTACATCACTGCTCCGAGCCTCTGTTCATTACTTGTTTGTGTGTTCTTGATCTTCCCAAGTTGCATGATGCTTCTATTAATTATGGAGCTGCCAACCCCATCAAGCAAAATATTTGTTCTTTTGGGGCTGGCACCTCGAACAAGCATAAAATAGAGGGAAGCAGATATATTGTCGTGTATGCACACACCCTTCTTTCATTAGTTTAGATGAACCATTGATGATCAATTCGGACCAGTGCATGCGATTAAAATTAATTTTACCTAAATAGATGGTGCAGAATAAACTACAACAACTAGATTTGCAACCACGGGATGCTGACGATATCTTCAAAGAACATTGCAACAGCAGCTAGGCTTTACAGCAACATATGGTAAGCCAGTGTGTTTTAGTACATGTGAAATGTAATGTGAGTGGGCTGCTTTCTTGGCTTGTGCCCTCAACGTGTAATCCTACCGAATTACAAATAGTTCAGTTGTCTGCTTTGCTGTATTGCTTGATTCGAATGCTTATTTGTTGTTACGCTATACCTGAGTTGGCCAATATGTCAGCAGTGCCTGCTGTACTATCATAAAGAAATGCATGCCTATTTCATTTGAGTCCTTAACTTTTCCTCTCAACTTCATCACAAGACTGTCTTCGTAGTTTATATGAGGCCACACTGTTAAGTGCTTTCTCAGATTATTTCAACTGCTTAGATGCCTTGGCAACTTAATATAGCGGTTGTACACTCCCTTTCAACTAGGGATGTCAACTGGGTCCCGTTTAATCCCGATTAAAGTCCACTAGTGGTATGATAGTTCAAAAGAGTTTTTGTTTTTTGAGGAAAATGAACTAGGGAGGTAGCAAAAACTAACTAGATGGGACTGGCGGATGTCCTTTATCTACCACTTACATCCCTAGTTTCATCTTACCATTTTAATTTCTTTTCGGCTGATGCTGCTTCGAACTATTTAAATATAGTTTGCCATGCTCGGCAATAATTCGTCCGTCGTTTACCATGTAAGCTTACTGCCTGGATCATACGATAACTATCTCTTACTGATGTCCAGCAGAAACCTTTCAGGATGCCGTTCACACTAGGACACAATGTACAACCCTAGAATCTATTTGTGGAAGCAGTGCGCCATCCATGTTACCAGATGGTAGCAGTTCAGAGGCAACACCACCGGAGAGCAGTCTGAGCACAGATATTATAGTGCTTGAGGCTCTACTAGAGGCAGAAAGAGATGGTGTGGCTACCATGAATGAGGTAATCTTTATCTTGAGGCTGGAAATTACTGAATTAGCGGCACGCATTATGCAAGCAACCCAAGAATTGGAGGAAGTAAGAATGTTGCATTTGAAGACGGAGGAGGTCCTGCTGTTTCTGCTATCTGAAGCCCAAGGTAATCCCGGTTCTTCTTTAGATACCAGTTGAAATTGTCATTAGATTATTGTACTTGCATGTTGTGTCATGTCTCTGAATGGATTATGTTGCAAGACCCCCTATGTTGTCCATGTGTTGTAATGATCCGAATTTTTTAGGCGAGGTAATCCTCAGTACTTGTATGATTGACATAAGGTGAACTGTTTTTCGTGTGAGCATATTGTATTGGATGAAATAACTGTTTGACTCAGAGTGTATCCAACCTACGGAATTCGAAGATCACGGCATTTCTAAATCATAATCATATATAAAGGTGGAATAAATCTTTGTTGTGGTTTTGAAGAAATAAATAACAAAATGTATAATTATCTGTGGATATTTGTAATCGAATACAAATTGGATTTGAATTTAGTTTGCCAGGTCCCAGGGCAAACGTGAATGCTAATTCTCCCAAGTTTTGAACGAAGCAGCTAAACACCCACTATAATTTGTGGGCTGCCCGAAGCAAGTGTTTGCGAGATGGAAATTACTGTCTACCCCTGACACTTGACATCCTTATCGACCGGATTTACACTATTGTCGATAGGGGTAGACTAGTAACTTCAATCAGACGTGACACGACGGCCTCTGAGCCCATTCAGACACGGTGGGCGCCAAACATGGGCGGCAAAACACATTTGATTCAAGCTCCTCCGAAAGACATGTGTCTCTTCCCCCATTTCCCCATTAATACATGGTGGGCGGCAAAACAAACTCCCCTCGTCCGAAATCGATGTAGGCTAATATTTTAAATAGGGGCAGATGTGTAACTTCCATCAGACGTGACACAACCGCCTACCTGTCAGGCCCGTTCATACACCGTGGGCGCCAACCGTGGGCAGCAAAACACCCTCTCCTCGCCCGAAATAGTTACTGGCAAATATTTGGGAGATGCGAGATTACCGTCCTATCCCCAACCGACGCGATGTTCGAAATTTTAAACGGGGGATAAGTTCGTAACTTTCCCCCATTTCAGAGAAGCGCATCCCAAAGTTTGAGATCCCCCCCTCCCCTCCATTTCCCCATTCATACACCGTCGGCCACACGACAACCTCCGCACTGAGGCCAGCCTCCTACGTCCGCCACCCCATCCTCCACCTTGCCGGAGCCGCTACCCCTACCCCGTCGTCCACTTCAAGATATGGACGTCTCTCATCCACGGTGCTGGACCAGGATCCTTTCATCGCCTCCTCTCGCTTCATCGGCGCCGTCGTCCACCTTGCCGTTGCCGCTCCTACGACCGCCTCGTCCACGGCAACAGGATACATCCCTCGACCCGGCCGTCTACCGTCTAAAGTCTTCTTCCCCGCTGCCGACAGCCATCGCACCCGCAGCACCCTCAACGTATCAGCATAGGCCTACACGGCGTCGCAAGAGAGGTGGTACTCTTCCATATGTGCTTAAGTTATTGATCTCACTCGGAAAATAGATCGTAATTTGTTTACTGTACTTTTCTTGTCCGTACCAAATCGTAGTGGCTAGTTGAAAGCAAACATTGGTTGCAAAGTAGCTTTGTCCGGTTTGCACCTTCAGATCCGCCATGGCATGGGCACTATACTCGTAAAGCTTATGGTTTCCCCCCTTTATATTCACTACCATCATCGTAGGTGCTTCCTGTCGTGCTAGCACTGCTCCTCAAGACCTCAACCCAAAGCTTACGTGTTGAAATACAAATCTGATATGATGCTCATATCACTCAAACAGAGAACGTTTAATTGGTCACCTAATGTTCCTATATTCGTTTCGAAAAGCATGTGCGCCACCCACTGGTCCATCTAGTTCCACTTTCCTGATTTTTCTCTTGATGCTTAGGGTTTTCCCCTTTTATCTACTCTACTATGATCTGCGTAGGTGCTTTCTGTCGTGCTAGCATTACTCCACCCTTCAAGCTAAACAACACAACACTCAGAATTCAAAAGCTTAGTTGTTCAAATATGATTGTGATATGATACTGATATTAGTTAACCGACACATTTAATTGGTTAGCTAAAGGTCCCACTTGAGTTTCCAAATGCATGTCGCGACATATAGAGAGACAGCATAATTGCATTTCTTTGTCACTTGTTGACCGTACTTTCTTGTCCATACCAAATCTTAGTTGTTATTTCAAAGCAAACATCAGTTGCTAACTACCCTTTGCGCGGTTTGTAGCTTCAGATCTGCCATCCCACTGCCACGGTCAACACTGTACTCATCATGCTTATGTTTTCCCCATTTTATGATGACCACAATCAGCCTACGTGGTTCGTGTCGTAATAGCACTGCTCCATCCATCGAGCTAAACAAGCTTAGTTGTACAAATTCATATCTGATATTATTGCTGATATTAGTAAAACTGAGAGATTTTTAATTGGTTAGCTAAATGTTCCTACTTTAGTTTCGAAATGCATGTGAGCCACATATGGAGAGACCAGAAAGAATAGTATTTCTCTGTGCGCTCTGGTTCATCATGGGTGGCCAACCGACATTGTATTGAAAGACTTGTAATATCTTCAATCTGCTTGCTCTTCTGCTCTTCTTTAAGATGATACTCTTCTCTTGCGGTCGACTGGTCAGGTCGAGTTGTTCTCCCTTAGTATATTTTGAATCTGTCAGGTCAGGTCGACTTGTTCTTCTTTACTATATGTTGAAGCTATCATCTGCGAAGTGTCATCACTTCTGGAGCTCTCATATTTTGAGTAGTAGGCCACATTATATTAATGCACACAACAAATTACAGCATGCATGGCATCTTTTAAAAGAATTGCAGAGATAGCACAAAGGGGTTTACAGGGAGGCAGTATTGGATTAGAATCACTTCTGCATTACAAAGAAAATCTCACTTGTTTTTATGTTTTCATGCATGTCAGATATTGGACATTATCAAAATGAAAATGAGAATGGGCGCACGAGAGGAATATTGCGAAACGATCCACTGGCTAACAAACTTGGCATGGTGGAGGATGGCCTATCTTATTCACCCATCAAGGTGCTTGCTCTAACTTTGCAAAGTTGTATTGGTCGCACATATTTTGCATCTGACCTCTTGCATTACTTCTACTTTGTTACACCATCTGCTTAGTTTAAGCATCATATATGAGTATATGCCATACCTATCCAGTTTCTGTACCTATTCCATGTGTCGTCACACTATGTTTTTCCAGTCAAATGTTGTTCTTTCGTAATAGATGTCCAAAAGGAAGAGGGTGAGTGCAGATCCTCAAGGAGTACAAACTTGGTATTTGGGAAAGGTAGTGATACCTGTTAAATCAGATAGATCAGCAGCCACAGAAAACACAGGCCCAACTGTACCACACTTTACCCCTACTCCAGTGGCCAAACCCCTATTAGAACTGCTGGGAGCCCAGTGTCAGGTACTGTCTATGATATCAATTCAAAATTTGAACTCCTAAATTTCTGCTTGTGCCATACCCTCTCTCTTGTATGAAAACTAATTTCAGATGAATCTCCTTGCTCAAAGGATCATACGATCTCAAAACAATAATGGGCTCTGCATTGCTCTTGTCAGTACCTCTCTCCCTTTTGCCTTGTAACGCTGTACTTAATTAATTGCTATTTGATTATGTATCATCAGTCTGCACCTGAGCTTCATTATCCTCTGTTTCTTCCAATATTATTTGATCTATACTTACTCTTTGCAAAATGTAGAATAATGGCAACACTTATAAAGAATTTTCTTTGGGGAATTTATTGAATTATCCTTCCATCAACATGGAGAAGGGCTTTGTCCAGCCCGTGTTAACATGTAATGTAAGTTCATCCTTCTCAAGCCTACAAACTTTGAACTAGTATAGATTTGGATAGGCATCATTTCCTCCACTGCTGTTTGCTTTGTTGTTTACATCTGATTGGATGTTTGCAACAAATACCAGTCTCAAATTGTAGTTGTAAAAACATGTTCCTTATGCAGAACAGATCCATTTATTTGCTTATATAATTGTGAAACCTGTTACGTGTCTCCTTGTTTCTCTTTCAGACTCGTATCTCTTACGCCAGGCAGAACTTTAGGGAAGATAGTGAGCCAAACCATCTTGAGGACAGCGAGATGACCCCAAGGTCCTGCCTTGATGAAGACAGTGAGTTGAAGCTACTCACCAGCAGGTGTGAGCCAACCTCTGTGCAGCCGCTGCCTCAATCAGTTCGACTTCTTCAGTCTCAACTTAAAGCGGAAAGGCTTGCTCCAGCTCAGCTCGGACTTGAAGTCAAAGATGTCAGAGGACTGCCGTGCGCACCATCATGCCTTAAATCTAGTGTTGATGCATCTATCGTTGACACAACTGAGGTCTACTCAGCTTCTTCAGCTGTTTGGGGTGCCCGGCGTGGCTAGGCCTAGTGCCTTCTGAAGTGCTCTCAGTTTTGTATATTCTTTTGTCGGCGCGTTTATTTGCACTGGTGGCGAACTTTGATGCCCGGTGGATGTAATATGTGTGATAGCCGTGATTGCCTAGCATAAGTTGCTTGCTTATTTATTTCCTTGTTGTCTTGTTTATTTGTTTGCTTCTAGTCATTGCAGTTCTTTTTCCGCGGTTTGCTAGTGGTTGCAATAACCTATTTTTTAAAACTAGGCCACAATAACCATGGGCTAATATTTATTGTAGTGACACTGGGCCTCCTACGGGCCATAGAAACAGTGGGCCTTCTACGGGCCGTAGAAACAGTGGGCCTTCTACGGGCCGTAGAAACAATGGGCCTTCTACGGGCCGTAGAAACAATGGGCCTTCTACGGGCCGTATCATCAATGGGCCTTATACGGGCAGTATGATCTATTGGCCAAACATGGGCCAATAACAGGCCGCATTATGGCCGTAAACGGGCTAGAGTTGGAATCGTCCGTTCATGGGCCGACCATAACGGGCCATCGTTAATAGGTCATATTTGATGACGCTATGAAAACGGCCCAACATATTAACGGACCACAAACGGGTCGACTGTAACCACGGGTTGAATTTGGCCCACAAGCAGAAAATGACAGTAATGGGCCGTAAGTAAACGAATGCTGGAAATGAGCCCAAGAATAAATGGGCTCTGAGAAGGCCGAAAGATAACATGGGCTGGAAACGACCCAACAGAATAACGGGCCGTTAATGGGTATAAAGTGATACACTGTTCATTACGGGCCAGTTTCACCACGGGCCGTTAATGGGTGTAAAGTGATACACTGTTCATTACGGGCCAGTTTCACCACGGGCCGTTAATAGGCCAAGAGTTACATAGGGCCTCATATGGGCCGAAAGACGTCATGGGCCATACATGGGCCAGAAGTGAAAATGGGCTGGAATCATATTGGGTGGCCCAGATGACGCTACTGGGCCTAATTAGGATAGGGCGTAACGGGCCTTGGGTTAGCGGGCTGTAAATGGGCTATATGCGAACAGGCCGTTAACAAGCTTTACATGGGCCGGCCCGCCACCTTTTGACCAAGTCAAACGGGCCGGCCTTTTCACAGGAATGGGCCTCTGTTGGGCTGTGCCACGTGTCGATGTATCATAGGCGCCTTCTGTCCAATGAGTGGATGACATCTGTCCCAACGATGAGCCGACACGTGTTTCCTCCAGCCAATGATGATTTTACACGTGGAAAATCCCCATTGGTCGGGGCTGTTAACGGGTTATCGGATCCAAAACCCGACCCGATAGCTTAATGGCGTTCCGTTACGGTGGATGCCACATGTCGGTCACCCTTGACGAAAGCACTTCTGTGACACAGGATTTATCGTCATGGAAGTGGACACTTCCGTGATGATAATTTTGGTAATGTCATGGAACACTTCTACGACAGCACAGGTATGACTATCTTGATTCTGTCATAAAATCGTCATGGATGTACATGCATGACAGAAAATGCGACCTACTGTGACAAACACGTATCATCACGGAAGTATATTTTTTGTAGTGAAGAATGTCTTCCCCATCATCAAGCTGCCACAGTCGGTCTAGATGTGGCAGCAATCTTACTTCTACGTGGAGAATGTCGACCCGGCGGTCGACTTCATCAACCTGCCGGCCTATGAAGCCGGCCCACCGGCAGAGCCTCGGGCCAACTGGGGCTACAAGCCGAAGCCCGTATCAGCAGACGGCGCCGCTGCCATCAACCGACTCCGGGAGCTGACCGACGCGAAAGCCTCAAGGCATCTGAATTGCTGGTCGCCTTCGTCGTGCACCGGGTTCTCCCGCTCCAGGGCCGGCCTCACTTGATCAGCCGGATGAGCGGTCATCATGACCCGTGCCGGCTGAGTACCAAGGAGATACCAGTTGCTGAGGTGGCGAACTTGGTGAACGAGATCTCCGACCTCAAGCTGGAGGGGTCCTGGCGGTTCGGCAAGCACCGTACTCCCGCGCGGTCCCGCCGCCTATCGTAAGCTCTTCAATCTTTTCCCTCTTCAGTACTTCATCCTGATTCCATCTTGTGTATCAATCAGTCGGCCTCTTGCTTTTTGAAACAGATCTTCATGTCCGAGGCAACGGCCGCGACCGTGGGGACGGGTGGTGCCTACGAACTGGACCGGGCCGTGAGCGACGTGGACGACCCAGACTTGGGGCCGGCCGCCTTGGAAGACAATGCCACAGGCGGCATCTACAGAGCAGGCGGCTCCGAAGAAGGGGGCGGCGTCGAGACGTGGCCGGACGACTTCGAGGAGCAGGACGCGCCGCACCACACGCGGGGGGCCGACAAGGCGGCCGCGGGCTCCTCCGCCGCGCCGACTGTGCAAGCCGGCACGTGCAAGTGCAAACAAGGCGCCGCCTTGTTTGGCAGCATGCCGAAGAAGGCCAGGAACCCGACCGCCGCGACCAGGCGGAAGGAGGCCACTGCGAAGGCGGCCAAATTTCAGAAGCTCCCGAAGGCGCCTCCCATGGTGTCGGCGTAAGTATCTTTTCTTGTGCTTTCCTTCCTTGCTGATTCTGTCTGAGTTTCTTCGCTTTACTTTTCTTGACTTAGGGCCCCGCTCTCTCTTGAGAAGTCGGCCGCCGCCTTCGTCATCAGGTCGGCGGAGACATCCACCACCACCCGGCGAATCGATCTGGCCACCGACCTCCGGGAGGCACAGGGGTGAAACGCGCGGGAGGTGCGTGAGGAGCAGGAAGCCGCCCGTCTGGAGAAGGCGGAGGCGGCCGCGCTGAAGAAGCTGGCGGAGGCCGAGGCTGACGCCAAAGTGAAGAAACGGCTTGAATAAGCCGCGCACCACCAGGAGCCGCTATTCGTCGTTCCCTTGAACTCCGTGCCGCCTCCACCAGAGTTCGCGGCGCCGACTGGGGGAGTTGGCGATGAGTACCCGATCATGGAGAGGGAGAGCGGCGATGTCGCCATGCGGGACGTGGTCGTGCCACCGCCACCGCCATCTGGGGGGGCGCGAGACAAGCAGCCGACCACCCCGCCGTTGCCACCAGCCGGAAATGAGGTGGTGACGGGCCCAACTCCTGAAGCCCTCACACCAACGCATCGTCGTCTCGCTAAGGCGGCCTCAGCGCCACGACCACTAGAAGCCGGCGCCGCAAGCTCATCAGCTCCAGATGCCGAAGCGACTAGGGCCGCGCCCGCTGACTGGAGCCTTAAACAAGGCGGTCCTTGATGTCCAGGCCAAACCCCGAGCTGAGGCTGACGCCCTCAAGCAGTGCAACAAGGCGTTCCTGGATTCGCGAGCGGCCATCCGGGTATGCTCCTTACTTCTTAGTTTTTGACTTTTATACTTTTCTGTGGGCCGCGTCAGCGCACCCACTGGGTGTAGCTCCCGAGTTTCGGGCCGGCTGCTGAGCAAGCGGCTCGAAACATTAATTGACAAGTTCCGAGTGCTAACGTTGTCTGATATCTTCACTAAAGGATTATCACAACCTTCGCGCGGCCTCCTTCAACTCCAATGTCCGGGAGCTGGACCAACGGACCGCCGACTTGTCGGAAAGCCGGGGTAAGTCTTCGTTTTCTTTCTCCGCGGGGGCGCGCTGGCGCACCCGCGGGTTGTAGTCCCCGAGATTCAGCCGACTGCTGAGCAGTCGGGCCGGATCTCCCCGGCAACTGCATTCCTTCCTTGCCGATCATTGATAACCTCTTTCTCTGCAGGGGCGCGCTGGCGCACCCGCGGGCTGTAGTCCCCGAGATTCAGGCTGACTATTGAACAGTCGGGCCGGTTCTCCCCGAGAACTTTATCTCTCCTTGTTGATTGTTGATGTCTTTTTCTTCTTCTACTTTTGCAGAGGGCAACGCCGCCCTACAGCAGCAGCTGGGCGAAGCCAACACCTCGCTGCGTGCCAAGGAGGCAGACTGCAGCAAGCTGGCCGAGGAGCGTGACCGGCTGGTCACGCAACTGGCGGAGCTTCTCCAGAAGGCTCAAAAGGAGGCGGAGGTGAAAGAGTCCAATCTCCTCACCGAGTTCGAGACCGAACTCTCCGCCTGGGCCGACAAAGAGACGCAGCTGACTGCCGGCTTCGGTAGTATTGAAGATATGGTTGATGGTAAGTTTCTTCTTTTTTCTTTCTTTGAGCCGCCGGCTGCTGACCAGGCCGGCTTCTAGCTTCTGGCTTCTGCCTTACTTGCTTTCTGCTCACGCAGACTTCTTCCCTGGCCACTCCAGCACCGCCAACCAGGCCATTGAGGCTTATTGCGAGGAACGGAGGGTGGAAGGCGCGCAGATCATTGCCGATGCCCCCCGCACCCTTAGCGAGCAGCTTCTCAGCATCCAGGCTCATCGAATGCTGCGTCATCTTCAGCGTGTCGGGGCCCAGGCGATCTCCGCCCTCTGACCAGACACGCTGGCTCCGCGCACTCCCAGTCGGACTGCCGACTGGCTGGAGGTAGCGGCCGGCCGCCTTGAGGCTTGGAAGGGTTCCTCAGCCCGGGCTGGAGCACGCCGTGCCCTGGAGTTCGTCAAGGCGTGGTACCCTGGGCTAAATCTAGCCCAGTTGACCATGTTTCGGCAGGAAGCCCACAAGGAGTTGGTAGCGGTGGAGCGTGATCTTGTCAAGCGGGCAGCGGCGATCGCCGAGTACACCAACACCAGCATCTTCATCCCGGAGCTAACTGAGAATGGCGCCGAGGCGCCACCGGAGTGGTTTGGGCTGAACCCGGAGGAGGACGAGGACCTCGGCCGAGGTGATCGACTTCAGCGACGAGGGAGAAGGCGGGGAGGACGAGGAAAGCAGAGAAGATGCGCTAGAGGTCGGAGCGGACGGCCAGCCTCAGCTTGACCGTGCCTCGGGCAATGAGCCACGCTCGAGCGCGCCGACTGGTGCTGGAGGCGACCAAGCGGAGACTGGCCGGCCGTCCACTCCACCAACCGGCACAACCGACTCTGCCAATCAGCCGCCCCCCTCAGCTGCTCCCTAGGCTGCCGACTTATCTTTACTTTTCCTGTTTTACCAGTCTCAACAAACTTTGTTAAATATGCACAATTCCACCCACGGGGTGTATTTCAAACTCTGTTGAATGCTGGCCAAGGGCCTTTGGATATGTAAATATTTTTGCCGAGTTCTATCTCTTTTGCGTGCTCTGGGCTTCTCAGCGCCGATCAGGTAGTAGGAGTCGTTGCCCAGAACTTTGCTGATGATGAAGGGGCCTTCCCAAGGTGCCGAGAGCTTGTGCTGGCCGGCTGTTCGCTAGATCAGCCGGAGCACAAGGTCTCCCTCTTGGAAGGATCTTGGCTTGACCTTCCGGTTGTAGTATCGGCGTAGACTTTGCTGGTAGATGGTGGACCGGCTGAGTGCCAACAGCCGGCCCTCTTCCAGCAGATCGACGCCGTCTTCTCGTGCTTATTTTGCCCCCTCTTCGGTGTACATGGTGACTCGAGGGGAGTCAAATTCTATGTCCGTCGGGATGACGGCTTCGGCACCGTAGACGAGGAAGAAAGGCGTGAAGCCGGTTGACTTGTTCGGAGGTGTCCGCAGGCTCCAGAGGACGGCCGACAGCTCATCGAGCCAACAGCCGGCCGAATGCTCCAGAGGCTCGACTAGTCAGGGCTTGATGCCGGACAAAATGAGGCCGTTTGCTCGCTCTGCTTGGCCGTTTAACTGCGGATGGGCAACGGACGCTAAGTCCAGCCGGATGCCCTGCGTCGCGCAGAAATGAGCCAAGGCGCCCTTGGCGAAATTTGTGCCGTTATCGGTGATGATGTTGTGCGGTATGCCATACCGGATGGTGATGTCGGAGATGAAAGTCAGAGCAGTCGGACCATTCAACTTCTTGATTGGTTTTGCTTCTGTCCACTTGGTGAACTTGTCTACTGCGATAAGCAGATGAGTCATGCCACCGCGTGCTGTCTTGAACGGTCCCACCATGTCCACGCCCCAGACAGCAAAGCGCCATGCAATGGGGATAGTCTTGAGTGCAGAAGCCGGCAAATGTGGCTTGGAGCGAAACTTCTGGCACCCTTTACACTTCTGGACCAAGTCTTTGGCGTCTTCTAGAGCAGTCGGCCAGAAAAAACCATGGCGGAAAGCTTTTGCAACAAGTGATCTTGAAGCCGCGTGGTGATCGCACTCACCTTAGTGGATATCTTTGAGGATTGCTTGGCCTTGCTCCGGCTCCACGCAGCGCTGGTACACACCAGTGACACTGCGCCTCACAAGTTCTCTGTTGACAATGGTGTACGCTGCTGCCCGACGTTGCACTTGCCGGGCCGAGATCTCATCAGTTGGCAGCTCTTTGTTCACCAGAAAGTTGAGGATGGGCTGAGCCCATGAAGGTGCTGCTATTTCTTTGACTGTCAGAACTGCAATTTGCACAAGGGCGGTTGGGCCGGGAGGCGGCGGGTTGGAGTCGGCTGCCTCTTGCTAAATCGGTGAAGTCCCTGGGCCGACTACTGCAGTCCTTGGGCCGGGTGCAACCGCTGCAGTCCCCGAGCCGCCTGCTGAAGTCCCCGCGCCGGCTGCTGAGGTTCTCAAGTCAGATCCGACTACTTCGGGAGGAGCCAGCATGAAGATGGAGTCTGATTCTGGCGACGGCTTGACAGACTATTTGAGGAGGCGTTGCAGGGCGACGCAGGCTAGTATTGCTTGCCGGGTGGAGCCGATTCGTGTCAAGGCATCTGCTTGCTCATTGTCATTTCTTGGCACATGAGGAACTCGCACCCTTCAAAGTATCCACTGAGTTGCTGGACGAGGAAGCGGTAGCTGGCCATATTAGCATCCTTGGCGTCCCAGTCGCCAGACGACTGCTGGACTACCAAGTCGGAGTCTCCATAGCATAGGATCCGGCGAATGTCGAGTTCCTTGGCAAGCCGGAGCCCGTGTATGAGCGCTTCGTATTCAGCTACGTTGTTGGAGGCGGCAAAGTGAATTTGCAGCACATATCTGAGCTTGTCGCCTTTGGGAGAGGTGAGGACGATGTCGGCTCCCAAACCGGTGCGCATCTTGGAACCATCAAAGTGCATTCGCCAATGGGTGGAGTCCGGCGCTGGCGGCAGGTACTGGGTCTCGGCCCAGTCGACGAGGAAGTCGGCCAGTGCTTGGGACTTGATGGCGGTGCGGGGCTGGTAGTAGATGGTGTAGGGGGCCAAATCTATGGCCCATTTGGCCACTCGGCCCAAAGCATCTCGGCTTTCAATGATCTCGGCAAGCAGAGCAGTGCAGACAACAGTGATTGGGTGCTCTTGAAAGTACGGCTTCAGCTTCTTGGCGGCAAAATGCACGCCGTAGCACATCTTCTGATAGTGGGGGTAGTTCTGCTTGGAGGCGGACAACACTTCACTTAGGTAATACACCGGCCTCTGGACAGGCAATGCTTTGCCTTCTTCCTTGCGCTCTACAACTATGACTGTGCTGACCACCCGGCTGGTGGCGGCGATGTAGAGAAGTATGGGCTCCTTGTCACTCGGAGCCGCCAGGACAGGCGGAGTGGTCAACATTTTCTTGAGCTGGAGAAAAGCTTCGTCCGCCTTATCGTTCCACTCGAAAAAAGTGGTCTTCTTCATGAGCTGGTACAGGGGAAGAGCCTTCTCGCCCAGTCGACTGATGAAACGGCTGATGGATGCCAAGCAACCGGTGAATTTTTGCACGTCCAGCAGTCGGGTGGGCACCTCCATCCTCTCGATGGCCTTGATCTTCACAGGGTTGCACTCTATGCCGTGCTCTGAGACCAGGAAGCCAAGAAGCTGGCTGGCTGGTACTCCAAAGACACATTTCTCCGGGTTGAGCCTGATTTGAAATCGGCGCAAGGTTTCAAAGGTTTCCTTGAGGTCTTCTAGCAGCGTGCCGCGCTTCTCCGTCTTCACCACAACGTCGTCCACATAGACATGGGCGTTTCTGCCGAGTTGCTTGAGGAGACACTTCTGCATGCAACGTTGAAACATGGCGCCGGTATTCCTCAAGCTGAACGTCATGGTCAAGTAGCAGAAGGCTCCGAATGGTGTGATGAAGGCGGTCTTCAGCCTGTCGGCCGGGTTCAGCTTGATCTGATGGTACCCTGAATATGCATCCAAAAAACTCAACAGCTCGCATCCGGCTGTGGAGTCTATCACTTGGTCAATTCTTGGCAGGGCAAAGGGATCTTTGGGGCAAGCTTTGTTGAGGCTGGTATAATCGATACACATGCGCCACTGCTTATTCTTCTTCAGTACAAGGACTGGGTTGGCTAACCATTCTGGAAAGAACACTTCCATGATGAAGCCGGCTGCTAGAAGCCGGGCTATCTCCTCTCCAACAACTCTTCTCTTCTCTTCTGACAGGCGGCACAAGGGCTGCCTGACTGGCTTGGCATCAGGTCAGACATGTAGCTTGTGCTCGGCGAAATCCGTCGGAACACCCGGCATGTCCTTGGGAGACCATGCAAAGATGTCCCGATTCTCACGAAGGAAATCGACGAGCTCGCTTTCCTATTTGCTGTCGAGGTTTGCACCTATGACAGCGTGCCTCTCCGGGTGCTCCGGGTCCAAGGGTATCTTGTTTGTTTCTTTTGCTGGCTTGAACGAGCCCTCAGCTTCCGACTCCTTGGGGTTGGGTGACATTTCCGGCTACTTGCCTGCCATTGCCACTACCCAGTCAAGGAGCTGCTTCTGTGCTGCAACCACAAGGGACTCGGCTAGCCGGCTACTGTCTGCCGCACAGGCGGACGACTTCTTGTAGTCTCCAGTTATGGTCAGGATTCCCTTGGTGCTCGGCATCTTCATCTTGAGGTAAGCATAGTGGGAGACCGCCATGAACTTGGCCAGAGCAGGTCGGCCAAGTAGCGCATGGTAGGGGCTCTCAAGGTCCACCACCTCAAACCAGACTGGCTCTCGGCGGAAGTGATCTTTTTCCCCAAAGAGGACATCTATCTGTGTCTTGCTGATTGGTGAGCAGGAAAGGCCAGGAACTATGCCATGGAATACAGTCTGACTGGGCTGAAGCTGCCTCTGTTTGATTCCTAACTTCTCCATAGTATCTCGGTACAGGATGTTGATGCTGCTGCCGCCATCTATCAGGACTCGGGAGAAGCGATCAGCCCGCCTCTCTGTCGCGAAGATGGCATCTAAGACCAAAGCATAAGAACCAGGAGAGGGCATCACCTCCGGGTGGTCAGCTCTGCTCCAACTGATAGGCTTCTCGGACCAATGCATGAAGTCGGGGGTCTCTGATGCTACTGCATTTACTTCTTGTTGCCGTTGTCGTCTGCTGTGCTTGTCGTCGGCCACGCTGGTGAACATGACATAGGCTCCATGCTCTTCAGGATACTCATCTTGTACTGCGCCGATAGGCCGAGCCGCCGGCTGCTGGGGAGGAGGAGGAGGCGGCGGGCCGGCAGGCGGAGGAGGCAGGAGTCCATCACCCTTGGCGATCCTGGTGAGCCAGTGGCATTTCTGAGTGGTGTGATTGGACGACTTCGCGCCGTTGTGGAACTTGCGGGGTGCATCAAGAGTCTGCTCGTATGAGAAAGCAGGCAGCCAGTTGGGCTTGCCGCCCTTCTGACGCTTGGGTGGAGGCTGCCCTTCTGGCTGTTGATCTTCAACTGTCGCCACCTGCCGGCTTGTGGAAGCCGGCTAGGTGGCCTTGCACTTGTTGTCATTCGGTTGCTGACGTCGACTGGTGTTGCCAGCCGGAGTCCGAGGGGCTTGAGGAGCCACTTTGCCAGGCGCGTCAACTTGGATTTCCGCCTTCATGGAGGAGTCGACCGTGGCGTACTTGTCTGCTATGATCAGCAGTTCATCGAGGGTCGCTAGCTCATCGCAGAGAAGCTTGTGCTTGAGGAGGGTGCCTTCTCGGCACCCGGCAGTGAAGTACTTGATGGCCTGCACCTCGTGCACGCCCTCGCAGGAGTTGCGCAGCTCGGCCCAGCGCATGAGGTAGTCGCGAGTTGACTCGTTGGGGCCTTGGACGCATAAGGAGAGCTGGCGAGGCTTGGGCGGCCACTTGTACGTGCTGGTGAAGTTGCGGATGAAGGCTTCGGTGAAATCAACCCAGATGTTGATGCTGCGGGGCTTCAGGCTGTTCAGCCATGTCTGGGCTGTGCCCTGGAGCATGAGCGGGACATACTTCACGGCTACGCGCTTGTTGCTGTTTTCGATGCTGACGGCTGTGGAGTAGTCGACCACCCAGTCTTTCGGCTTCACGGAGCCGGTATACTTGGGCGTATCTCTCAGGAGCATGAACCCTTTGGGGAAGGGCTCATCTCGGATGCGGGGGCCAAAACAAGGCGGACCCAACTCGTCTTCCTCTTCTAGTACCAGGGATCGGTTGAGGTGGTCGATCCGGTGGCGGGCGTCGTTCTCTCCGACTCCTTCCCGGTGGCCAAGGCGGTCGCCGAGTGTCGGGTGGTCAACAGGCGGCGGGGAAGCGCGCCTCTCCCTGCGAGGGGGAGGCGGACAGTCGTCCCGTCGTTCCACTGCTCTTGGGCGGCCGTCTTGGTCGCGCTCGATACTCATGCGAGTCCGGCTGCGGCTGGCAGCCGGCTCCTTGTCTCTTCTACCGCGAATGCCACCAGTCGGCATCCGGGATGTCGCGCCCTGATCTCGGCGAGGAGGCGGATCATCGTTTCGCCGGTTGGGCACTTCAGTGTGGCAGTCGGCCTCCTGCTGCTCAGCAGCCGCGTCTAGGAGCTGCTGGACGTGCTCCGTCATGTGGCGACGCTCGTCGCCTTCGAGCTTGTCTAGCTCGTCTGCTGCCGCCTGGGCAGCTCGTATGTTCTTTGCGGGCGTGGCGTAGATGGGATGATATGTCTCGAACATGCTGGCGATGGTCGCGCCATGTTGCCGGATCAGGCCAATGTGGCTAGGCCCACCAGGAGCCGGCGTGCCGCCGCCGACACGGTCCATCTCATGCTGGTAGGCCTCTGAAAGGCGTCTCATGCTGGCCAACCGGTTGGCGCTTTTGACGAGCTGGACACGGCGTGCCTCCAGCGTCTCGGCGTTGGCGTCTTTCGGGATAGGCGCAGTCAGGTCTTGCAGCGCCGCCTGCAACGGATCCTGGCCACCTCCGCCAGAGTGCTCGCCGTGGCTGATGACGAGCACCTCCGTGACGGTTCTGCCACCGCTGTCCGCGCGAGGAAGTGGTTCGTCGTAGACCACCATGTTCGTGGGGAATGCGTCAAGCGACAGTGTGTCGGAGTCGACGAGCATCGGGTCGGTGGAGCCAATCGACTCCAAGTCCACAGCAGGCTCGCTGGCGACGTGGAGCTGATCGAGGAGGCTGACGAGGAGGCTCTCGGGGCCATCGGTGCCCGCATCAGACGCGGGCTCGTCAGAGAGGCGAATCTTGCCAACAAGGTCAGGGCTCAGTAGCGGCGGCGTATCCTCAAAACAACACCCGCCCCCTCCCCCCTCAAACCCTGGTGTGGCCGCCGACAACCCTTGTCGGCCTGCCCGTTCCTCCTAGCTTAGATAATAAAGTTCGGGTTACCCAGCGATTCCCATACCGTCGCCCCACTCCCCTGAGTTTTTAGATGAGGCCTACGGTGTCCCCCCCCCCAACAAATCCACATCCCTTGCTCTAGAGTGTCGCAGCCTAAGCCCCACCACGTATCCCGGGGAGCCCGACAAGTGTTTGGCCAAGAAGAGGTTTATCATGGCCTCTCTGGCGGGCGTTGGCGAGGTGGCCACCGTTCGCCCCGACCTGTCGATCCTGGAGCAACACCTCACCGCAGAAGCCGATGAAGATGTTGACTACGTTGCTATGCTGAAGGCTTCACGTCAGCGGGCTAGCGTATTACTGTATCTCGGGAAAGTAGGCTACGGCATCAAGCTTGTCGACAGTCTGATACGTCATAGGTTAAGTGGTCCATCCCCAATACCTCTGGTTCAACCGCCGTAGAACTCTTTGATGGCCCTGCCGCTGATCTCCTCCGCCACGCGGTCTGATACGTCTCTGTCGTATCTACTTTTTCTAATGCTTTTGCTCTTGTTTTGGACTCCAATTTGCATGATTTGAATGAAACTAACCCGGACTGACACTGTTTTCAGCAGGACTACCATGGTGTTGTTTTTGTGCAGAAAAAAAGTTTTGGAATGGAACAAAACTTTTTGGAGAATTGTTTTACAATAAAAGAAAAATACTGGAGCCAAGAACCACCGGAGGGGGGGCCTGGGTGAGCACAAGACACCAGGGCGCGCCCCCTGCAGGTGCGCCCTGGTGGGTTGTGCCCACCTCGTGGCCCCAATGACCCTAAACCCGACGCTATAAAATCCTATTTTTAAAGAAAAAATCAAGGAGGAAGTTTCATCGTGTTTCACGATACGAAGCAGCCGCCACCTCCCGTTCTTTATTGGGAGGCCAGATCAGGAGTCCGTTCAGGGCTCCGGAGAGGGGGATCTTCAATCTTCATCATCACCAACCCTCCTTCATCGCCAATTCCATGATGCTCCCCACCGGGAGTGAGTAATTCCTTCGTAGGCTCGCTGGTCGGTGAGGAGTTGGATGAGATTCATCATGTAATCGAGTTAGTTTTGTTAGGGCTTGATCCCTAGTATCCACTATGTTCTGAGATTGATGTTGTTATGACTTTGCCATGCTGAATGCTCGTCACTTTGGGCCCGGGTGACATGATTTCAGATCCGAACCTTTTACATTTTCATCATTATATCTATGTTCTAGATCCGATCTTGCGAGTCATATTAACCTATTACGTGTTATTCTCCGTAAACCCCAGTGTGACAGTAATTGGGATACTTTCTGGTGATGACCGTAGTATGAGGAGTTCATGTATTCACTATGTGTTAATGCTTTGTTCCGGTTCTCTATTAAAAGGATGCCTTAATATCCCTTAGTTTTGTTATGGACCCCGCTGCCACGGGAGGGTAGGACAAAAGATGTCATACAAGTTCTTTCCATAAGCATGTATGACTATTTACGGAATACATGCCTACATTATATTTATGAACTGGAGCTAGTTTTGTATCGCCCTAGGTTATGACTATTATATGATGAATATCATCCCACGAATCCACAGATCCAATGCCTATGAATTTTCCATATATGTTCTTTCTAAGGTACCACTGTTGCTATTACTGTTACACTTGCTAAAAAATCATTGCTATCACTATTAATGTTACCACTACTGTTACCACTTCTATCAAAACTATCATATTACTGTGCTACTGATCATTTTTCTACAGATATTTAATCTCCAGGTTTGGTTGAATTGACTAGTCAGCTGCTAATACTAACAAATATTTTTGGCTCCCCTTGTGTCGAATCTATAAATTTGGGTTGAATACTCTACCCTCAAAAACGGTTCCGATGTCGTATACTTGTGGGTTATCAAGACCTTTTTCTGGTGCCGTTGCCAAGGAGCATAGCTATAATTGTTGAGTCACTTGCGATTATTATCTATTTATCACGATGAAGAATCTGAAGGATACCAAGACTAAGAAGGTTCCCTCTAGGACGAGGGGAGGTAAGGAACTGCCATCACACTCTACACTTGATTCACCTTCTGTTTTGAGTAAACTTGCAACATCACCACATGCTATTAATCCTAACTTGTCGCAAGTTATTGATGATGCTACTTCTGCTATGAATTATACTCATGATGATGCTAGTACCTTGCTTGATGATAATGGGCCACTAGGTGAATTTTTTGATGAACAACTTGCTAGAGCTAAAGTTATTGAAAATGCTGAAACTGATGAAGTACTTGAAACTGAAAATCTTGAAACACCTACTAGACCTAGCTCTCCTTGATGTGAAATGCCTAAGGTACCTGAAGGTTATGTTATGGATGGGGAGATAGCTAGAGACTTTCTTGCTTGCAATGATACGGATGATCTTAAGAAAATACCATCCAAACTGAAAGAAAAATCTTTGAATGCTAGAATGAAATGTGATCCTAAGTTTTCTAGTTCACCTATCTTTGTTACTGATAAGGATTATGAATTATCTGTCGACCCAGAGTTAATTACTTTGGTTGAATCTGATCCTTTCCATGGTTATGAAACAAAAACTGTTGTGGCACTCCTTACTAAATTAAATGATATAGCCACCCTATTTGCTCATGATGAGAATATTCGCTATTATTATATTCTCAAATTATTTTTGCTCTCATTAAAGGGTGATGCTAAGATATGGTACAATACTCTTGCTCCTGGTTGTGTGCGTAGGCCCCAGGATATGATTTATTACTTCTCTGAAAAATATTTTCATGCTCATAAGAAACAAGCTGCTTTACAGGAAGTATTTAATTTTGTGCAAATTGAAGAAGAGAGTCTCCCACAAGCTTGGGGGAGGCTTCTCCACTTGCTTAATGCTTTGCTTGATCATCCCCTTAAGAGAAATATTAGATATCTTCTATAATGGACTAACCGATGCTTCTAGGGACTTCCTAGATAGTTGTGCTGGTTGTGTTTTAAGGGAACGAACTGTTGAACAAGCTGAGGAATTATTGAATAATATATTGAAAAAATATGATGATTGGACTCTTCCTTAACCACCGCCTAAACCCACTCCCAAGAAGAGGGGTATATTAAATCTCAGTCCTGAAGATATGCAAGAGGGAAAGAAATGTATGAAGGAAAAATGTATTAAAGCTGAAGATGTTACAAATTTACCTCCGATTGAAGAAATACATGGACTTGATACACCACCTCCATAGGTGGTAGAGGTAAATTCTTTTATAAAGTTTGATGAAAGTGACATCCCATACAAGACATCTCTTACAATAAACACCCTAGTTAATGCCTATATGAATTCGATAAGTACATCATCAAACAAGATCACTTCAATGCAAATGTTATGAAACAATTGAAATATATTTCCAATATGATTGCTTGCTTGAGTGACTTCTTATTTAGAATTACTAATGATGTAAGAGGTGTAGGAAAACATGCTTCTATAGTTCAGACTCAACTAGAACAAGTTGGTAAAACTCAAAGAGAGTTGCTTAGTGAAATGAATAATAACATGAATGACTTTGCTGTTAGAGTAGCAACTAGAGGAGGTAAAATGACTCCGGAACCACTTTACCCTGAGGTACACCCTAAAAGAATTGAAAAATACTCTCAAAGAATTAACACTGACGCACCTAGTCCTTCTAAAAATAAGAAGAAAAGGAAAATGATAGGACTTTGCATACCTCTAGTGAACCTGAAGTAGAAAAACCTCCTAATAATAATGATGTTTCTATTCCTGATGTTGAAACTCAATCTGGTAATGAACATTCATCTTGTGATAATGAAAAAGATAACGATGGTGTTCATGAATACACTCAACCTGACATTGATAAAGAACCAGATACTTATGTTGAAATAGAACCAACTGTTGATCTTGATAACCCACAACCTAAAAATAAAATATATGATAAAACCGATTTTGTTGATAGAAAACATGGTAAAGAAAGAGAACCATGGGTTCAGAAACCCTTGCCCTTTCCACCTAAACCAACTAAGAAAAAAATATTATGTAGAATTTGAACGCTTTGCTGAAATGCTTAGGCCAGTCTTTTTGCGCACTCGCTTGACTGGTATTTTGAAGATGGCCCATTATGCAAAATACATGAAAGACATCATCACTAATAAAAGGGAAATACCGGAAGCTGAGATGTCCACAATGCTTGCTAATTATTCTTTTAAGGATGGAGTACCTAAAAACCTTGGAGATCCAAGAATACCAACTATACCTTGCTCCATAAAAAGAAATTATGTTAAAACTGCTTTGTGTGATTTAGGAGCTGGTGTTAGTGTTATGCCTTTATCTTTATATAAAAGACTTGATTTGAATAAACTCACACCTACTGAAATATGTTTGCAAATGGCTGATAAATCAACTGCCATACCTATCAGTATTTGTGAGGATGTGCCCATTGTTGTTGTTGCAAATGTTACTATCTTAACAGACTTTGTTATACTTGAGATGCCCGAGGACGACAACATGTCGATTATCCTTGGTAGACCCTTTTTGGATACTACAGGGGCTGTTATTGATTGCAATAAAAGCAAGGTCACTTTCCATATCAATGGTAATGAGCATACGGTGCATGTCGGGGGTTGGGTGCGACATATGCCAATGGATGGCTTATCATGGTGGGAGCGAGTAGAACGTTGCCGGTGCCTGGAAGCGGGACGAGGCGTAGACACGAACATCGACGCACTTTACCCAGGTTCGGGGCTCTCCTAGGCCTCGATAAGCTTGGCCAGCTCCTCCCCCATGGCTTGTCGCTTCGGTTCGGAAAAGCGCCGCAGTGTTTGCTTGACCGGTTTAAATCCCTTAAGTATATTGAGACTATGTTCGGCCAGCTTGCGTGGGATTCCTGGCATATCTGAAGGGTGCCAGGCAAATATGTCCCAGTTTTCACGCAGGAATTCTCGTAGTGTGGCGTCAACTGTTGGGTTCAGTTGTGCTCCGATAGATGCTGTCTTCTTGGGGTCCGTTGGGTGGACCTGGAATTTGACTATTTCTTCTACTGGTTTGAAGGAGGTGGATTTGGGGCCTTTGTCAAGTATCACATCGTCCCTGTCTACCGTGGAGCGTAGTGCGGTTAATTCTTCGGCCGCGAGGGCTTCGGATAGCGCCTCAAGGGCCAGGGATGCGGTTTTGTTTTCAGCGCGGAATGCTATGTCCGGGTCATTGACGATAGTGATTATACCGTTTGGTCCGGGCATTTTGAGCTTTATATACCCGTAATGAGGTATAGCTTGGAAGCGTGTAAAAGCATCCCGCCCCAACAAGGCGTGGTATCCGCTGCTGAAAGGGGCCACTTGGAAAGTGATTTCTTCGGACCGATAGTTCTTCGGCGTGCCGAATACCATGTCAAGTGTGATTCTGCCCGCACACCGCGCCTCCCGACTGGGAATGATTCCTCGGAAAGTTGTGCTACTTTGCTTGATGTGGCTCCTGTCTATTTCCATTTTGTGGACAGTGTCCTCATAAATGAGGTTTAGTCCGCTGCCGCCGTCCATGAGGACCTTAGTAAGTAGAAACCCGTCCACGATGGGCCTGAGGACTAATGCGGCTGGCACTCGGACTGTCCTGTACCTTGGTTCGTCGTCGGCATTAAATGTTATAGTCGTGTCGTTCCAAGGGTTTATTGCAGCGATTTGGCAGACTTTGGCGAGGTCGCGAAGTTCCCTTTTGCGCTTGTTGTTTGAAGCGAATGTTTTGAAGACCATCAATACTCTTGTGTCGTCATTTTCTGGAGGGTGCTGCTCTGGGGTGTCCTTGGTAAGGATTTCCTCACCGCTCTTGGCTACCTGCTGAAGTATCCAACATGCTCTAAGGCTGTGGGTTGCCACGGTACCTTGTGTCGTGTGTATTTTGCATGGGCCGTCGAGCCATCCCTCCAGAACGGTGTCGTGCCACGTAATGGGTTTAACTTTCTTGACTGTTGGACTGGGCGTGCCACGGGGGTGCGCCCTCTTCGCCTGTAGGAGTTGAGTTGGGAGCGACGATTCCCCGCAAGCTGCCTTGGTTTTCCGGGCGCTTTCCATCGCACTGTACTTTTGTACGATAATTGCTAAGTCAGCGAGTTTCAGTATGCGGCGGCGATTGATGGCGTTGAGGATTCCTTCATCCGTGCAGTTGTTGCAGAACGCTGATATCGCGTTCTCGTCGCGGCAATCTTTTACCTTGTTTTTTACAAGGAGGAATCTGGCCCAGAAGTGGTGGACCGTTTCCTAAGACTCTTGTTTTATGCTCATGAGAGCGTCTATGTCCGGGTGGGTGGGTGGAATTAAATCCAAACCCCAACCTGGCCGATTATCCGGAGTCTGAAGACCTTCCAGACTCAACAGTCCGGGCTCCGGAGTATCTTCTGATTGTTTAGGATTGCCGTCCGATTCTATGTTCGGAGGGCTGGTCGCATCCTTTCGTTGGTGAGTATCCGGTTCTTCCTGATCGGCGATCTGAACATAGTCGGTCTTCGATATAGAAGAAGATGCGTCGTCCTGCTCCTCGACTACCGCTATCTGGTGGGTGACCGGTGGAGTTTTGATTTCTCCTTGATCGGTTTTAGGCCCGATCCGATCGTAATCTGTGGTGATTCCCAAAGCGGCATTACGATCTAGGAGCTCGTTTAAGGATGAAAACTCTGCCGGATCCATCTGTTTGGAGTGTTCGGAGTTGATGCGAAGGGGCTTTTCGATGGCCCGAGAGGTCATCGTTGGCTCAACGGCCGAACGGGCGATCATGGTAAAGTCGCCCAGCCGGAGGGTTTGGCCTGGGGCCAGGACTCCCCCGGAGGTGATGTTCTCTTTAAAGACAAGGCGAGCCATCGAACCTTTCGTCGACGTCACAGTGGAACTCTCAATGAAAGCACCAATGTCGGTGTCAAAACCGGCGGATCTCGGGTAGGGGGTCCCGAACTGTGCGTCTAAGGTCGATGGTTGCAAGAGATGGGGGACACGATGTTTACCCAGGTTCGGGCCCTATCTATGGAGGTAATACCCTACTTTCTGCTTGATTGTTCTTGATGAATATGAGTGTTACAAGAGTTGATCTACCGCGAGATCGTAATGGCTAAACCCTAGAAGTCTAGTCTGTATGACTATGGTAATGAGTATATCCTTTCCGAACTACACCCTCCGGTTTATATAAACACCAGGGGAATCTAGGGTTACATAGAGTCGGTTACATAAGAAGGAATCTCTATAATTGGTTGCCAAGCTTGCCTTCCACGCCAAGGAGAGTCCAATCCGGACACGGGTACAGTCTTCGGCCTTCATGTCTTCACAGCCCACCAGTCCGGCCCATGGATAACAGGCCGGACGCCCGAGGACCCCTTTGTCCAAGACTCCCTCATCCACCCTCGGGGCTGAGGGTTTGTACCAGTAGCTATGTGTTTTATCTCTCTCTCTCTCGTGATCTATATCATGGGCTTTGTTAATATAGTCGGATCATATGATGTTTCTCCCCTCTATACTCTTGTTGTGATGAATTGAATCTTTACCCTTTGAAGTTTTGTCATGTCGGATTGAATGTTCAGATTTGAGAACACATGATGTATGTCTTGCGGTATGAATACTTGAGGTGACAATGGGGTATCTTATTGATTCACTGGATATACGTTATGGCACTCAACTTGCGCATTCCCGCGGTGATATTGGGGTAATCTATGCATAGGGGTTGATGCACGTTTTTATTATCTTTTCTCCGATAGAAACTTTGGGGTCTCTCTGTAGTTCCTTGTGTGGATTGAGTATTATGAATATGAATATGCTTTGGTGTTATTCTAGTACGAACTCTAGGATAGAGCGAACGGAAAAAATTATTTTGCGTTATTTTAGTATGAACTCTTAAATAGATCGAGTGGAAAGAATAGCTTTGAGGTGGTTTTGTACCCTACAAACAATTCCTATCTTTTGTTCTCCGCTAATAGGAACTCGGGAGTGATTCTTCGTTGCACTTTGAGGGATAATCATATGATCCAACTATGTTAGCATTGTTGAGAGGTTGCACTAGCGAAAGTACGGACCCTAGGCCTTGTTTTTAAGCATTGCAACACCGTTTTTGTGCTCATTTATTATTTGCTACCTTGCTGTTTTTATTTATTTAGATTATAAAAATATATTTCTACCATCAATATTACACTTTTATCACCATCTCTTCGCCGAACTAGTGCACCTATACAATTTGCCACTGTATTCGGTGTGTTGGGGACACAAGAGATTTCTTGTATTTGGTTGCAGGGTCGCTTGAGAGAGACCATCTTCATCCTACACCTCTCACGGATTGATAAACCTTAGGTCATTCACTTGAGGGAAAATTGCTATTGTTGTACAAAACTCTGCGCTTGGAGGCCCAACACGTGTCTACAAGAATAAAGTTGCGTAGTAGACATCAAGCTCTTTTCTGGCGCCATTGCCGGGGAGGTGAGTGCTTGAAGGTATATCTTTAGATCTTGCAATTGAATCTTTTAGTTTCTTGTTTTATCACTAGTTTGGTTTATAAAAGAAAACTACATAAAAAATGGAATTGAGGTTGCATCATATTATTGATCATCTTTATAATATCTTTCTTGAAAATGATGGATCGGAAAATTGTGCTCAATTGCTAGAAGAGGAATTTAATAAAATGCTTCGCACACAATATTTGAATGATGGGCATGATTGCAATGTTGTTAGTATGAATTCTTTGAATATCCAAAATGCTAATGATGATTGCACAAGTCATGACAAAAATGTTTCTTATAAGCATGTCACTTTTTGCGGAGTGAATTGGGAGTGCCTTTGCACACCAAAAGGGAAGATAGATTTTGCAAGAAGCATAAATATTTAGAAACAAAAAACTTGCAAGAGAGGCTAGATGATTGTGCTAAAAGATGTAATTTTTTTGGCCATCCTTGTGAACTTTGCAATGAATGTGGACATTTAAATCTCCAATGCAAATTCTTTTATGATCAAATTGTGTCCAAAAATTGTGATAACTTGATTACCCTTGAGCATCATAAAGAGCTTAGTCTTCTTTTGGGGTATGAAGAAATGAAACGTCTAACTAAGGGTATTCCAAAATTTAATCTCGAGAGATTTCTTGATTTTGATCTAGAAGAAATTAATATGTTTTAAGCGGTAAATTGCATTGAGAATCCTTATATTGCCAACTACCTAAAGAAAAGAAAACAAATGGAATACGAAGAGAGTACTGAAAGGGAAAATGTTTCCCAATACCCTCCAGGTGTTTATTACGATGAATCAGGTAACGAGGAGGATCTTCCTATCCAATCAATCTCTTCAACAAAAAGCTTGAAAAAATTAATTAAACCCACACATGATGTGGTGAAGAAGAAGAAAAGAAGAAAGAAGAGAGGTAAAAAGGTATCTCTCCCAAATAATGTTGCTCCCATCACCATCGTGCCTCATGAAAGTGAATCAAATATGTTGATGGAGGATGACGATATTAATGATGATTTTGTTATGCCTATTTCTTCTTGTGATGATTATGATTGGGAAAACAATTATATCCATTATGATCTTGAAAATATTTTTAGCACTTGCTTGGAAGAATATGATAATAATGTTTGCTATATTATTTGTGCCATTAATGCTATTGATAAGAATGATTGTTATGATATGCAAAACCACAAGCTTGGGGATGTTATGTTTGACGAGTATGATATGGTTGAAGATTTATTTGCTGGAAATAATGCTTGACCTAAGCTTGGGGATGCTTTGCTTAATGAATATTCTCCTTTGATCCCTTCTACTTTCAATAAGAAAATTTATTATGATGATAGCATGCATCCTATTTATGATGATTACATTGATGAAAGTGGGTTTGGAAGAGTGTCAACTCTGGGTAGTAGTGATCCCACTATTTTGGAGGGTGTTGAATCTTATTACAATATTTATGAAAGTGGATTTGGAGAGGTCATGACTTTATTTTAGTGATACATCCACTATTTTGGAAGAGGTTTAAATTGATTATGACAATGAAGTTGCTATCTATGATGACTATTATGATGACATGTATGCCATAAAGACTGATAAATCTTCTATGCTTGTGCATCATGAAAAGAGTGCTGTATGTGATAGTTATATTGTTGAATACATTCATGATGCCTCTGAAAATTATTATGAGAAAGGAACTTATGCCCTTACATATCTCCATAATATCAAGTTTCTTCTCTATGTCTTGATTGTTTTGAAGTTGCACTTGTTTTGCCTTCCTATGCTAGTTGATTCTTGCTCCCATAAGTTGTTTGTTCACAAAATCCCTATGAATAGGAAGTGGGTTAGACCTAAATGTGCTAGTCATATGCTTCATGATGCTCTCTTTATGTTTCAATTCTTATCTTTTATGCGAGCATCAATGAAATCATCATGCCTAGCTTAAAAGGCATTAAAGAAAAGCGCTTGTTGGGAGACAACCCAATGCTTTTACTTACTGTTTTTGCATGTTCACATGATTAAGCTACTGTAGTAATCATGATTTATTGCTTTTGTTTCAATAAAGTGTCAAGTAAAGCCTTTAGGATCATGTTGGGTGATAGTTGATTTGACCCTGCTGAAAAACAGAAACTTTTGCGTTCACCAAAATAACTCCCATCTTTAACAGAAGAGTGCTTTTGAGTTTATTCTTTTTGCAGGAGTTTAATATACAAGTTTCTCACGTGTTCATAATTATTTCATAATTTTTGGAGTAGCAGAAGTATGGTAGTTATCCAGATCATTACAGACTGTTCTGTTTTTGACAGATTCTGTTTTCAATGCATAGTTTGCTTGCTTTCTAGTTTCTATGGCTTATATTACTCAATATAAATTGTGGAAATGTTATGCTACAGTAGGCATTGTGTGAGAACAATTATGAATCTTGTGTTTGACAGTACCAAAGTGAAATGGTTTGCTCTTTATGATACTAACCTATCTCACAAAGTTCCGTTAAGTTTTGTGTGATTGAAGTTTTCAAGTTTTGGGTGAGATGACGATATGAGGAGAATAAGGAGTGACAAGACCCTAAGCTTGGGGATCCCAAGGAATCCCAAGGTAATATTCAAGGAAGATCCAAGCAACTAAGCTTGGGGATGCCCCGGAAGGCATCCCCTATTTCGTCTCCAACATTATCGGTAACCTCACTTGGAGCTATGTTTTCATTCGTCACATGATATGTGTTTTACTTGGAGCGTCAATTTATTTGTTAGGATTTGCTTTCTGTTATTTAGAATAATGTTTTGCATCTTTTATTTCAATAAAAGTGGCAATGATAGCCTTTGCCATGCTTATTTTGCAAGTATACATGTTGCTGTTTGAAAACAGAAAGTTTACCGTTGTTGCAAAAATTCTTTAGGAAGGTCAGAATGTGATAAAATGTTGAATTTTTTTCATAATAAGCTCTGATAAATTATCTACAGTGTGGTAAATTTTCATAATGTTTGGAGTTGAATAAGTATTGATACTCTTGCATTCTTTACAGACTGTACTGTTTTGGCAGATTGCTGTTATGATTGCATTGTTTGCATATGCTTGCTTGTTTAGTGAATCTATTTGAGGATAGGAGTATTAAATATGCAGAGGCATTTAGTATGCAATGTTGAATAATAATTTTAGTGATTTTCTACAGTAGAGAATGATAAGGTTTTTGCATTGGTTTATACTAACTTATCTCACGAGTTCTTGTTGAGTTTTGTGTGGATGAAGCTTTTGAGATTTTGGAAAACCGTGATATGAGACGAATTAAGGAGACACAAAAGCTCAAGATTGGGGATGCCCAAGGCACCCCAAGATAATATTTCAAGAAGTCTCAAGCATCTAAGCTTGGGGATGCCCGGGTAGGCATCCCACCTTTCTTCTTCAACAATTATCGGTTAGTATCGGTTGAGCCTAAGTTTTTGCTTCTTCACATGAGTTGTTCTATCCTTGGAATGTCATTTTATTTTGTTTTCCTTTCTGTTTGAATAAAATACATAGGTCTGAAAGTTTTTAAATAAAAGAGAGTCTTCACTTAGCCACCTATTTACTTAACTACTCGCTTGATCTTCACTTATATCTTTTTGGAGTAGCTTGTCATTTACTCTTGTGCTTCACTTATATCCTATCATAAAGTTGAAATCATATCATGCCTAGTGGTAGCCTCACATTGGGTTTAGAAAGTGAAATCTTTTGAGGCTTGACAATCGCAATATTGGTCATACAAGCAATTCACGAATAATTAGTATAAGGAAGAGAACTTTCACATGCAAATATACTATCCTAGAAATCTTTTGTGATTGTGAGCCCCCATCAAAATATTGTATGCCAAAATTGTTGAGTTGGACAAGGAAGACAATGTAATGATTTATGTTTGCTCATATGCACACAGAAGTCATATTGTCATAGATCCTTCAACATGTGGTGCTTTCCCCTCATCTATGCTAGCCAAAAATTCCGCACCAAGTAGAGATACTACTTGTGCATCCAAGAACCCTTAAACCCAGATCTTATTTTCAAGAGTCCAATATACCTACCTAAGGATTGAGCAAGATCCTTCAAGTAAGTTGTCATCGGTGCAATAAGGCAATAAAAATTGCTTCTAAAAGTGTTAGATCATTTAGTGCAAGAGAAAATTGAGCATTGTACGAACTTGTGATGGCAAAGCAATAAAAGTGACGGACTGCATAATAAAGGTTGCTATCATAAGGGGCAATATAACGTGACGTTCTCTTGCACTAGGGGTTGAGCATACAAACAAATAAGCGCATTGCAACCTCTGCTTCTCTCTGCGAAGGGCCTATATTTTAATTTTCAGTATTTATTTTTATGCAAAGAGTCAAAGTTATTCTCTCTATTCCTTTTTATTTTTCTCTTTTGGCAAGCATCATGTGGTGAGGAAAGATCTAGGCACATATGTCCAGTTAATATGGGTAGCATGAGTTATTATTGTTGACATCACCCTTGAGGTGAATACGTTGGGAGGCAAAACAATAAGCCCCTATCTTTCTATGTGTCCGGTTGAAACATTTTGCTCATGTGTATGTGGTGAGTGTTAGCAATCATAGAAGACTATATGATGGTTGAGTATGTGGAGCTCTTACTTAAACATTGTTGAATAAGTTGAATTGCAATTCCTTGGTGACTAAGAACATAGGTTCTTGAGTTTCAATAGAGTTCATTGTTTGAACCTTAACATGTGAATGGTTGCTACTATAACATGAGAAGTTTTATAAGAAAGAATTGCTGTTATGATGCTAGAAAAAGTGATTGAAATTATCATTGATCAAACTTATGCACTTTGCTAGCATTCACACTTCATAAATTATTTCTTTTATCATTTACCTACTCGAGGACATGTAGGAATTAAGCCTGGGGATGCTGATACGTCTCCAACATATCTATAATTTATGAAGTATTCATGCTATTATTTTATCATTCTTGGATGTTTTACAATCATTTAATAGCAACTTTATATCATTTTTTGGGACTAAGCTATTGACCTGGTGCCCAGTGCCAGTTGCTGTTTTTTGCTTGTTTTTTACATCGCAGGAAATCAATATCAAACGGAGTCCAAATGCCACGAAACTCCACGGAGATTTTTTATGGGCCAAAAGACACCCATTGGGCCAGAGCAGCACCTGGGGGTGCCCCGAGGGGGGGCACAACCCACCAGGGCACGCTAGGCCCCGCTGGCGCGCCCCGGTGGGTTGTGCCCACCTCGGTGGCCTCCCGCACCCCCTCTTTGCAGTATAAATTCCCAAATATTCCAAAACCCTTCGGGGTTAACCGAGATCAAAAGTTCCGCCGCCGCAGGGCTCCGTAGCCACCGAAAACCAATCTAGACCCGTTCCGGCACCCTGCCGTACGGGGGAATCATCTCCGGTGGCCATCTTCATCATCCCGGCAGCCACCATGATGAGGAGGGAGTAGTCCACCCTCGGGGCCGAGGGTTTGTACCAGTAGCTATATGTTTAATCTCTCTCTCTCTCTCTCTAGTGATCTATATCATGGGCTTTGTTAATATAGATGGATCATATGATGTTTCTCCCCTCTATACTCATGTTGTGATGAATTGAATCTTTACCATTTGAAGTTTTGTCATGTCGGATTGAATGTTCAGATTTGAGAACACATGATGTATGTGTTGCGGTATGAATACTTGAGGTGACAATGGGGTATCTTATTGATTCACTTGATATACGTTATGGCACTCAACTTGCGGATTCCCGTGGTGATATTGGGGTAATCTATGCATAGGGGTTGATTAACATTTTTATTATCTTTTCTCCGATAGAAACTTTGGGGTCTCTCTGTAGTTCCTTGTGTGGATTGAGTATTATGAATATGAATATGCTTTGGTGTTATTCTAGTACGAACTCTAGGATAGATCGAACGGAAAAAATAGCTTTGCGTTATTTTAGTATGAAGTCTTAAATAGATCGAGTGGAAAGAATAGCTTTGAGGTGGTTTCGTACCCTACAAACAATTCCTATCTTTTGTTCTCTGCTAATAGGAACTTGGGATTGATTCTTTGTTGCACTTTGAGGAATAATCATATGATCCAACTATGTTAGCATTGTTGAGAGGTTGCACTAGCGAAAGTATGGACCCTAGGCCTTGTTTTTAAGCATTGGAACACCGTTTTTGTGCCCGTTTACTACTTGCTACCTTGCTTTATTTATTTATTCAGATTATAAAAATATATTTATACCATCAATATTACACTTTTATCACCATCTCTTCGCCGAACTAGTGCACCTATACAATTTTCCATTGTATTGGGTGTGTTGGGGACACAAGAGATTTCTTGTATTTGGTTGCAGGGTCATTTGAGAGAGACCATCTTCATCCTACACCTCTCATGGATTGATAAACCTTAGGTCATCCACTTGAGGGGAAATTGCTACTATTCTACAAAACTCTGAGCTTGGAGGCCCAACACGTGTCTACAAGAATAAAGTTGCATAGTAGACATCACATGGACGCGCGTCGAAACAGGGCGAGGCGGCGATGGATGGGACGAGCTCTGTTGCTGCCCCGATAAAGCAAGAGGGCACGTCGGCAACGCCTTAAATGTGTTTGTCCTGCGGTGCCACGCGATAAACTTGTACATTGTAGATACTTTCCACCTCCTGTGTGCCATTGTGGTGACCCCTTTGACATATAAAAGGAGGCCCGAGGCATACTATGGATGGATTCGGACTTTTTTGGACTCGGCATGCACCGCAGCTAGTTCAAGAGCTCAAGAACACCAAATAAACACAAACAAGCAGGACTATGGTTTTACACATCGTTTGCGGCCCGAACCTGGGTAAAACTCCCCTTGCACTGATTGCTAGATCTGCTCTTTCCGCAGCTCCACGCCCCGCCAACCATAGAAGGGATTCCCTGGGATCCCATAGGTGTCGTTTCCCCCGACATCTTTGGCGCGCCAGGTAGGGGGCGCTGAGGCTGTGAAATCTGGTCTAAAAGTTAGGGCATCGACTTCATCATCGCCATGGCCCCCTAGAAGAAGGGGATCACAGCAATCGGATCGTCTAGACCCGGACCGCCCGTACCAGCGCGGGCAGGCGACGGGGCAGCCGCGGATGGTGGCGAAGGCGTGGCCCGCGACCATCCACGACACTCTGGCAATCGGAGCCAGGCGAGCAGTGTCGTTCGTGCCCAAGACGACGAGCCACACGCCGCTGGGTCTAGGGCGGGGCCGTGCTGCCCAAGGGCGGCGTGGTGACCTCCAGGACGCCCCAGCCGGCGCCCGCGCCACAGTATTCCCAGGTTGTGCATGACGAGCAACGCTGAGATGTCGGTGCCCCCAGGCGCCGCCGCGAGAAGAGCCCTTTGCGTCACTCCCGAGATGCACCGGGCCAGCATGCGCGCCCGGAAGCTGGCGGAAACAGCGCGCGACCGCGAGACCATGATAGAGCTCCTTCTAACGTGGTTAGAAGTCGGAGCGCGTCACGGTCCACGCAGCTTTCACCGCCACCCACGCCAGCAGAAGCATTGGCGCGCGTGCAACTGCTCCTCGACTTGCCTCCTGCTGCGGAGAAGCTCGACGAGTGGAGAGCCACCATTCGGAGCCTCATCAGCTTCGCCAATAAAGATGAACCGCGACCAGCGGGACCCTCGTGTCGGCGCTCTGTCGAGCCGGTGCACGTCGGTGGTGGAAGGACCAGAGACACCACGACCACGGTGCACTCTCCTCCTCCACGCCAGCAACAGCAGCCGCCGGCTCGCCGGGCCGACGCCCCCGACAACATTTCCACCGCGTCGTCTGACAAGCGAGCCCGCTAAGGGAGTCCTGGACTAAGGGGTCCTTGGGCGTCCGGCCTATTGGACATGGGCCGGACTAATGGGCTGTGAAGATACAAAGACCGAAGACTTTTTACCCGTGTCCGGATGGGACTCTCCTTGGCGTGGAAGGCAAGCTTGGCGACTAAATATGAGGATTCCCTTCTCTGTAACCGACTTTATGTAACCCTAGTCCCCTCCGGTGTCTATATAAACCGGAGGGCTTAGTCCATAGAGGATATACAATTATAGTCAGATAGGCTAGACTTCTAGGGTTCTAGCCATTACGATCTCGTGGTAGATCAACTCTTGTAATACTCATATTCATCAAGATCAATCAAGCAGGAAGTAGGGTATTACCTCCATAGAGAGGCCCCGAACCTGGGTAAACATTGTGTCCCCCATCTCCTGTTACCATTGACCTTAGACGCACAGTTCGGGACCCCCTACCCAAGATCCGCTGGTTTTGATACCGACATTGGTGCTTTCATTGAGAGTTCCACTGTGTCGTCCTCAAAAGGTTCAATGGCTCCTTCAATCATCTACAACAATGTTATCCAAGGGGAAGTCTTCCTCCCCGGACAGATCTTCGTGTTCGGCGGCTTCGCACTGCGGGCCAACTCGCTTGGCCATCTGGAGCAAATCGACAGCTACGCCCCTGGCCGTCAGGTCAGATTCGGGAGCTTGAACTAGGTCGCGGATATCCGTGGAGACTTGATCTTCGACGGATTCGAGACCTCGGCAGCCGCTTCCCGTCACCACGATGAACATGACTTAAATCTGTCATCGGACCACACCCAAGAGATAGCACCTGTGACTGCTCTGGCCTTAGATCCGGAGAAGATCGTGTCATCCGAAGACGGGAAGCTCAACCCCGCCATGGATGCCGCAGTCCCGGAGGCGTCCGAGCCGCACACAGACCCAACCTCGAGTGGAATCTGTGTTAGCGGAGCCTCGGACTCATTTCCGGCTACAAGCTCCGAACCATGTGCGTCCACAAGCGTCGAGCTCGATCAGTCATCAATCGTTGAATTCAGCTCCGCGGACATTTTTTGGCACTCGCCTTTGGGTGACGTGTTAAACTCGTTAAGAGCACTACCCTTAGTGGGGGGCTCGCAGTCGAACACTATCCGGTTCGAACTGGAGGCTGATGATGGGGAATTTCGCTTCCCACCCACCGCCCACTTCATAGCCACTGTCGAAGACCTAACTGACATGCTCGATTAGGGCTCCGAAGACATCGACGGCATGGACGACGATGCCGGAGAAGAGGAGGCCCAAAACCCGCCATTTACCGGACGTTGGACGGCCACCTCCTCGTATGACGTATACATGGTGGACACACCTGAAGAGAACAAGGGCGATAACAAGAAGGATCTATTCGAGGATAAACCTCCTGAGATCCCACCAAAGCGCCGATGTCAACGGCACCGCTCAAAATCACGCCGCAGCAAAGATAGTAACGCCGGCACAGGTGAAGATAATACTCCGGACGGTGCCAAAGATAATGAAGACCCCGTTGAAGCAACTTCCGAACAAGAAGAACGGGAAGATGGGCAAGTTAGCCCCGATGAATAGGCCATACATGATGACTCGAAGGACAGTAATTATCTTCCGCTCTCCGAGGACGAGGTGAGCCTTGGCAACGAGGATTTTATCGTGCCTGAGGAACCGCTCGAGCAGGAGCGCTTTAAGCGCCAGCTAATAGCCATTGCAAGGAGCCTGAAAAAGAAGCAGCAGCAGCTTCAAGCTGACCAAGATTGTAACGCCCACGATGCGGCTATATCTCCCACGTGTCGAGGCGACTTAGAGGCATAACCGCATAGTGGTTTTGTCGCAAGAAGGGTCATCTTCACACAATCCCATATAATGAACAAGAATGGGATAAAGAGTTGGCTTACAATCGCCACTTCACACAATACATAAATATAATTCATACATCATCCAAAATACAAACATATAGACCGACTACGTCCAAAATCCAGATGAAAATAAGACAACCCCAAATGCTAGATCCCCGATCGTCCCAACTGGGCTCCACTACTGATCATCAGGAAAAGACACATAGTAACGACCACGTTCCTCGTCGAACTCCCACTTGAGATCGATCCCATCATCTGCACTAGCATCGTCGGCACCTGCAACTGCTTTGGTAGAATCTGTGAGTCACAAGGACTCAGCAATCTCACACCCGCGAGATCAAGACTATTTAAGCTTATAGGGAAGGATGGTGTAATTAGGTGGAGCTGCAGTGGCAATAAGCATATATGGTGGCTAACGTACGCAAAAGAGAGCGAGAAGAGAAGCAACGGAACGGACGTCATCTAGCAATGACCAAGAAGTGATCCTGAACTCCTACTTACGTCATTCATAACTCAAACCGTGTTCACTTCCCGGACTCCGCCGAGAAGAGACCATCACGGCTACACACACAGTTGATGTATTTTAATTGGGTCAAGTGACAAGTTCTCTACAACCGGACATTAACAAACTCCCATCTGCCTCATAACCGCGGGCACGGCTTTTGAAAGATAAAACCCTGCAGGGGTGTCCCAACTTAGCCCATCATAAACTCTCATGGTCAACGAAGGATAAACCTTCTCCCGGAAAGACCCGATCAGTCTCGGAATCCCGGTTTACAAGACATTTCGAAAATGGTAAAACAAGACCAGCAAAGCCACCCGAATGTGCCGACAAATCCCGATAGGAGCTGCACATATCTCGTTCTTAGGGCACACCGGATGGGCAAGACGTCGGGTTGGCATAGACCCTGGTTGCCCAGGGGGCGCCGGACATCGCCCAGTTTGGGCCAGCACTCGAAGGAGCACTGGTCCGGGTGTTTAAAATAAAGATGACCCTCGGGCTCGCGAAAACCCCGGGGAAAAGGCTTAGGTAGCAAATGGTAAAACCAAGGTTGGGCCTTGCTGGAGGAGTTTTATTCGAGGCGAACTGTCAAGGGGGTCCCATAAATCACCCGACCGCGTAAGGAACGCAAACTCAAGGAACATAATACCGGTATGACAGTAACTAGGGCGGCAAGAGTGGAACAAAACACCAGGCATAAGGCCGAGCCTTCCACCCTTTACCAAATATATAGATGCATTAATTAAATAAGAGATATTGTGATATCCCAACATATCCATGTTCCGACATGGAACAAACTTCAACTCTACCTGCAACTAGCAACGCTATAAGAGGGGCTGAGCAAAAGCGGTAACATAGCCAAACAACGGTTTGCTAGGAAAGGATGGTTAGGGGCTGACATGGCAATATGGGAGGCATGATATAGCAAGTGATAGGTAGCGCAGCATGGCAATAGAGCGAACAACTAGCAAAGCAAAGATAGAAGTGATTTCGAGGGGTGGTCATCTTGCCTGCAAGGTTCTCAGAGTTGTCGAGAGCTTGATCCTCGTAAGCGTACTCAACAGGTTCCTCATTCACGAACTCGTCTCCCGGATCTACCCAAGACCAGAACACAAGCAACGGAACCACAATCAATCACGAGAAATGCACAAGCAACATGATGCAAAACATGTATGATATGCGAGATATGATAAGCGATGCATATGCGTGCTCCGGGAGGAAAATGATGAACAATGCAGTAACTTGGCAAACCAAGCATTCCACTGGAAAGATGAGATGATTTCAGTCGAAATCGATATAAAGTTCACCGGAAATGGATGCACGGTTTGCAAATGGCAAGCAAAACAAGAATGACACGAATCTGCGATTAATAGCATGATAGCACTTAAAATGCAACAAGTAACAATGCTACAGCACTCCAACATAGCAACAAAGCATATCGCAGTAATCTACAGGAGATGCTTGACAAAAGATGAACACTGAGCTACGGCTAGTTCACAACATAACAAGCTCAAACAAGCATGGCAAAAGTGCAAAAGATAACAGGTTCACAGACTTGGTGAAATTACTGGACATGTCTGAAACAGCATCAGGTAGTAATGTTCAGAGCATGAAATCAACATGATACGGGAACTTAACATAGTAAAACAAGGCATGGAAGTATTCTACTAAAAGCACATGACAAAAGTCCCTTACTGACCATAATCCAAAAAGGACCAGAAGATATGATGGCAACCTTGTAACATAGCAAATTTCGTTAACAGGTTCCAGACTTGGCAGAAAACAGAGAATGGCAGAAACAATAATATGAAGGCATCTTGGTGAGTTTGATGCACTCACCACAAAGCAATGCATGACAAAACAAGCATACCTACAGCAAGATGGCATGTTTATGAAGCTATCCATGGCAAGAACAAAAGCATACATGTATGGATCAACTACAATAAGCTTGGCAAAATTGAATAACACGTAAACAATCTGCCAGAAATATTTTATAGCAAAAGTAGAGCAAGATTGAGTCATGCTATGGCACTCCATAATTTCAACCAAGGGCAGGAATGGATCCACTATAACAATATCTAAAAAAGATCCTTACTGAACTTCTCCAAAATATGCATGGATCTCTCTGTAGCATCAAGTTTACATGGCAACAAAATAACAGCAGACAAGGACTTAGAGAAATCACTAAGTCCCTGAAATCAGAAACATTACGGGGCCTAATTTGCATGCTTGTGCTAGTCACCACAGAGATCACAAAAATACATGGCATACACCACTGGAAAGATGGCATGGCATACAACAAAACACATGTAGAGCTCATGCCCATAAGATGCAAAGATTAAATGATACAAAAATGACAAATCTCCGAGTTCTGCTAAGAGCCAGCAGATAACAGCAACTAGCCCTCTTGCAACAGAGATTTGGGCATCAAAATGGCCTCTAATGAACATGGTGTAATTGAAAAAACTGTAGAGCATCACGAGACGAACAATTTGACATATTACACGCGCGAAACGGAGCTACATGCAGAGAGTTATGCACTGTTGAACAGGGACACATGCTGTGAAATATCAATGACTTAGAAGAAATCTAGGGTTCGGGAAAAGTCAACCTGGGCAGTTTGACTCGATCCAGATCTGGGAAGAGCTCGAGCTCGGGCTCTCCGGCCGGAGCTGTCGCCGGAGGGAGCAGAGGACGAGGAGGAGGGGCGACGAGGGCAGGACGGCATCGGGGACGACGGCCGGAGGGGCGCGGCGTCCGCGGCGGCGGGGCGCGACGGCGAGTGCGGCGGCGCCGGCGAGGTGCCGTGGCGGCGCGAGGCGTCGGCGGTGGCGCGACGGCCGGCGGCGAGCAAGGCGGCGGGTGGAGGCGAGGAGACGGTGGCGGGGCACGGAGGAGACGGCGCGGCGGCCCGGGGCCCGGTCGCGCGCGGGCGGGCCGGCCTCGGGCCCGGCGGGCCGCGGCTGCGCGGGGCGCGGTGGCGTCCACGTGGCGGGCAGCGAGTGGTCCGGGGCAACGGCGCGAAGTGTCCGGCCGGCGTACGGACACGTCCCGCGCGGCGCGAGGGATTTTTAGGGTTTCGTCTGCGATCTATTTCGGGAGGGGAGGCAATTATATAGGTAGAGGGAGCTAGGAGAGTCCAAATGAGGTGCGGTTTTCGCCCACACGATCGTGATCGAACGACCTAGAGCATGGAAGAGAGTTTGGTGGGTTTTGGCCTGGTTTTGAGGGGGGTTTTTTCTGCACACTCAAATGGCCTCTCCGGTTACCCGGTTAACCGTTGGAGTACCAAACGACCTCCAAATGGAACGAAACTTGACCGGTGGCCTACCGGTGGTATACTAAGGCCACTTGACAAGCCTCGGTCCATTCCGAGAATGTTTGACACCCGTTCATGAAAGAAAACAAGAGGGGTGCGCCGGAGGAGATGGGAGCGCCGGATTGCAAAACGGACAACGGGGAAAATGCTCGGATGCATGAGACGAACACGTATGCAAATGCAATGCACATGATGACATGATATGAATGCATGACATGAAAAAATGCAAAACGAAAAACAAAACCCGACCACGGAGGGAATATCATAACACATAGCCGAAAATGGCAAGAGTCGGAGTTACAAATATGGAAAGTTACATGCGGGGTGTTACAACACTCCACCACTACGAGAGGATCTCGTCCCGAGATCTAGGACTGAAAGAACTCCGGATATTCGGAACGGAGATGGTCCTCGCGTTCCCAGGTGGCTTCCCGGTCGGAATGGTGCGACCACTTCACTTTCAGGAATTTGATTGACTTGTTGCGAGTCTTGCGCTCAGTTTCTTCAAGAATAGCAACGGGGTGCTCATGATAAGACAAATCTTCTTGGAGGTCAATCTCTTCGAAGTTGATAGTGCGCTCAGGAGTCTTGAAGCACTTGCGGAGCTGTGACACATGGAACACATCGTGCACGTTCGCGAAGTTGGAAGGAAGCTCAAGTTGATAGGCGAGGTCGCCTCTTTTGCCAATGATCTTGAAAGGACCCACGTATCTAGGGGCAAGCTTCCCTTTGATACCGAAGCGACGAGTGCCTTTCATTGGAGAGACGCGGAGGTAGACATGGTCTCCGATCTCGAAAGCCACATCACGGTGCTTACTATCATAGTAACTCTTCTGGCGCGATTGCGCGGCTTTGAGATTATCACGGATGACTTTACACATTTCTTCAGCTTCAGTGATTAAGTCATTGCCAAGAAGTTGGCGTTCACCAGTCTCTGACCAATTGAGAGGAGTACGGCACTTTCTGCCATAGAGAATCTCGAATGGGGCCTTGCCCGAACTTGCTTGGAAGCTGTTGTTGTAGGAGAATTCGGCATATGGAAGACAATCTTCCCATTTCATGCCAAAGGAAATGACACAAGCCCTGAGCATATCTTCAAGAATTTGATTGACTCGCTCGACTTGGCCACTAGTTTGAGGATGGAAAGCTGTGCTGAAGCGAATGTTTGTGCCCATGGCCTTCTGGAAGGAGTCCCAGAACTTAGAGGTGAAGATGCTTCCACGATCTGAAGAAATCAATTGTGGAATGCCGTGCAAGGAGACAATTCTGGAGGTGTATAGCTCTGCCAACTGAGCTGCTGTGATGGATTCTTTGATTGGAAGGAAATGAGCCACTTTAGAAAGCTTGTCGATGACAACGAAGATAGCATCATTTCCACGCTTGGACTTTGGAAATCCAGTCACGAAGTCCATTTCGATATGATCAAACTTCCATTCTGGGATAGCAAGAGGTTGGAGGAGACCAGCTGGTCGTTGGTGTTCTGCTTTCACTCTTCGACAGACATCACATTCATTCACGAATTGAGCGATTTCTCGCTTCATTCGAGTCCACCAATACGACTGCTTGAGGTCATGGTACATCTTCGTACTTCCAGGATGAATGGAAAGAGAGAATTGTGCGCCTCGTTCATAATGACTTTCCTTAGATCACCTTTAGGAACCACAATCCGGTCCTCGAAGAATAAAGTGTCTCTGTCATCAATGCGATAGCACTTGTATTTGGAAAGACCCTTGTCGATACCATGTTTCACCTTCTTCACCATGGCATCAAGGAGTTGTGCCTCACGAATTTGATCTTCCAAAGTAGGAGAGACTATGAGGTTGGCAAGAAAGCCTTGAGGAACAACTTGGAGATTCAGCTTGCGGAAAGCTTCACAAAGATCCGGTTGGAAAGGCTTGAGAATTAAGCTGTTGCAATAAGCCTTCCTGCTTAAAGCATCTGCAATGACATTGGCCTTGCCTGGAGTATATTCAATACTCGGATTGTACTCTTGAATCATTTCGACCCATCGAGTCTGCCTGAGGTTGAGGTTGGGCTGAGTGAAGATGTACTTGAGACTCTTGTGATCGGTGAATATGTCCACTTGTCTTCCCAACAAGAGATGTCTCCACGTTATTAATGCATGGACAACTGCCGCCAACTCAAGATCGTGAGTGGGGTAGTTCTTTTCGTTGGGCTTCAACTGACGAGAGGTATAGGCCACAACTTTCTTCTCTTGCATTAACACAGCACCGAGACCTTGGAGAGAAGCATCACAGAAAACTTCAAATGGCTTGGATTCATCAGGAGGAGTTAAGACAGGAGCTGTGACTAGTTTCTCTTTGAGAGTGTTGAAAGCAACGTCACACTCAGGAGACCAGACATACTTCACATGCTTCTGGAGGAGGTTGGAAAGAGGCTTTGCAATCTTAGAGAAATTCTCAACGAATCTTCGGCAATAGCTTGCAAGACCAAGAAAACTGCGGAGCTGCTTGACATTCTGAGGAGGTTCCCAATTCACAATTGCGGACACCTTCTCGGGGTTAACAGCGATGCCCTTGGCAGAGATGATGTGACCAAGGAAAAGAACTTCATCAAGCCAAAACTCACATTTGGAGAACTTCGCATAGAATTGATACTCTCTGAGCTTGTCGAGCACCAATCGCAAATGTTTGGCATGATCCTTCTTATTCTTGGAGAAGACCAAGATATCATCGAGATACACCAGGACGAATTCATTGGTATAGGGGTTGAAGATGAAATTCATCATCCGAGAGAATACTGGAGGAGCATTGACAAGGCCGAAAGACACGACAGTATATTCATAAGAACCAAAGCTTGTTCTGAATGCTGTCTTGGGAATATCTTCTTCACGAATGCGAATCTGATGATAACCCATACGAAGGTCAAGCTTGGAGAATACTTTAGCACCTTTGAGTTGCTCGAATAGCTCATTGATGTTGGGAAGTGGATACTTGTTCTTGATTGTCTTCTTGTTCAATGGACGGTAGTCGACACAAAGTCGGTCCGTGCCATCCTTCTTCTTGACAAAAAGAACACCACAACCCCATGGAGATGAACTCGGTCTGATCAAACCCAGACGCTCTTGTTCATCGAGCTGTTTCTTCAATTCCTTCAGCTCGTTGGGTCCAAGCTTGTATGGACGCTTGCAAACGGGTTCAGTGCCAGGCTCTAGTTCGATAACGAACTCAACTGGCCGGTGAGGAGGCATACCCGGAAGCTCTTCTGGAAAGACATCTTGATACTCACAAACGACTGGAATTTGAGAGATGGCATTCAATTCGCCCTTCTCATTGAGAGAAAATAACCGAATGGTTTCATCATGAGCGGCATAAATGATAACATCCTCAGAAGAGTGTGTCAATAGAATTTCCCTGGCAGCACAATCAAGTTGAGCTTTGTGCTTAGAAAGCCAGTCCATCCCAAGAATTAAATCAATATCCGAGTCACCAAGAACCATTGGAGAAGACGGAAATTTATAATTGCCCATCTTGATAGAAACATCGGGAGCCATCATTTTGGTATTCATGAATAATCCCGGAGAGGAAACCACTATCGGCTTAGGCAGATCAACAGTATGCAAATTCTTCATGGATGCAAAAGGTCTTGATATGAAAGAAATAGATGCACCAGTATCAAACAAGACTTTTGCAGGAATATCATTAACAGGAAGATTACCCATTATCACATTAGTAGATTCCTCCGCTTGAGCTGCATTCATCATGTTCACCTTTGCAGACTTTGGATTATGCTTGACCACTACATTGCTGGAAGATCTGACAGGAGGAGGAGGCGGAAGACGCCTTTGGTTGAAGCACTTGTTAGCATAATGACCTTTCTGCTGACACTTGTTGCAAGTCACCTTTGAGAGTGGACGGTGATAAGGAGCATTGGACTTTGGAGCTTGATTCTGAGACTTGTTCTGATAGCCAGAGTTGGAAGAACCATGGCCACCTTTGTTCTTCTGCTGGTAAGGCTGATGAAACGGAGGAGGAGGAGGCAACCAGAACTTCTGTTGCTTAGCTACCACAAGTGAGGAAGAAGAAGACTGAACTGTGTCCCTGACTCTCTTCTTAGAAGCCTCACACTTGAGCTGAGCAGCCTCTTGCTTCAGTGCCATATTGTAGAATTGATCAAACTGAGTAGGCTCAACAAGAACGAGAGCTAACTGCAGATCCTCTCTAAGGCCACCTCTGAAGTGATAGATCATGCTCTTTTCATCAGGAACGTCTTGTTTAGCGAAGCGAGCAAGTTTCTGAAACTGGATGTTGTATTGATACACAGACATGTTGCCTTGCTTGAGATTGCGGAACTCCTCACGCTTGCTCTCAACAACACTTTGTGGAATGTGGTGCGCTTTGAAATCCCGACAGAAGTCAGTCCAAGTGATCACACGACCTCCTCTGGAATCTTTGTATTGTTGAAACCAATCAGCAGCTTGGTCCTTGAGCTGAAAAGAAGCGAACTTGACATAGTCCTCAGGCCTGACATTGCTACATTCAAAATGCTTGTTGATGTCCACGAGCCAATCATCGGCATCCGTGGCCTCGGCACAGTAGCTGAAAGACTTGGGCTGATTTGCGAGAAACTGGTTGAGTGTAGCGAAGTGAGGCTGATTGTTGCCTTGACCTTGATTGCCTTGATTGCCTTGCCCTTGGGTGCGTTCTTGCAAGAGTTGCAGAATCATCTGAGCATTGGCGTTGGTGGCTGCCATGATAGCTTGCCATGCCTCCGGAGGCGGAGGTGGTGGCGGAGGGTTCGCTTGACTCCCTTCATTGCGATCCGGATTCTGACGCGTTGGCGGAGCCATCCTGAAGAGGGTGACATCCGTTAGCATCTTGATAGACAAATAGATAAGTAGAATCAACGGATAGAAATTGCAACATATAGTCTTCACAATAAACATTCGAACGAGGATGAACGAATGAATTCCATAGTAAATCATCACACTTCCATAAGTTGAGAAGCCACTTGAAAAAGATATGGAATCAACATATGACTTCGAAGCAACTCGAATACCACAATTCAAAACAAAACAAAGTATTGGCTTGCAGAATAAGCCGGAACAAACATATGATAGAGATTTCGTCCGAAGTTTTCGTGGTGGGGCCCACACGGGCTCGATCGTACAGCACCATCATGTACAAGGCTGTGCACATGACATACGAAGCGTCCCCGAGTCGGCATAGCCAAGGACTCTTTAAGACACTACGAGACCACTGTAAAACCAACCGTGTACAAGCGGACCACTAGACGTCGAACCCCAATCTCATATCATGCGTCTGTCGGAAAGATATCCTAAGGCTACTTGAATTCCCACTTATAAACTCCCGAAACTTTCTGGTTATGCAATCTGGTGTTGGGGATACAGGGGACACAAAATATATCACCCAAACTAGCAATCCCTAGATCCAGCTGTATCCATCCGTCAACACATAACCAAGAAACCTTCGGAAATCGTTTACCTCAACCTTCGAAAAGCATCCGTTATACAAGTTATGGCAATACTCCCGAACTCCCGCCCCAGTACTGGGTGGCGTCGAGGTGATCTCACCAACAACTTCATAAAAGAGATTTCGATGTCGGCGAAACTCAGGTATTCCAGAACTGCAACGATAAAATTGTGACGACAACACCTCGGAGCTCAACTCCCCGGGACACTGCCACAACCCCTAAATGTCAGGAGGCACCAAGAACAATGTTCTCGTCACAAAACCATCGGAACGATTCCAAGATACCCGCGTGATCCTAAAAATTTTTAGTGAAATTTGAGGAGAGAAGAGTCAAAACTTCTACGTCAGGAGACCTCACCAGAGCGACGAAGGGACTGAGGAGTAAAAAGAATCCTACTCTCCGATATATATAATCCTAAGACTCAAAACATTTTGTTCTAGACTCAACAACGCCAGCGATTCGATCAAGCAGGGGGCTCCTAAGTCGGGGATGGCTCTGATTACCAACTTGTAACGCCCACGATGCGGCTATATCTCCCACGTGTCGAGGCACGACTTAGAGGCATAACCGCATAGTGGTTTTGTCGCAAGAAGGGTCATCTTCACACAATCCCATGTAATGAACAAGAATGGGATAAAGAGTTGGCTTACAATCGCCACTTCACACAATACATAAATATAATTCATACATCATCCAAAATACAAACATATAGACCGACTACGGTCAAATCCAGATGAAAATAAGACAACCCCAAATGCTAGATCCCCGATCGTCCCAACTGGGCTCCACTACTGATCATCAGGAAAAGACACATAGTAACGACCACGTTCCTCGTCGAACTCCCACTTGAGATCGATCCCATCATCTGCACTGGCATCGTCGGCACCTGCAACTGTTTTGGTAGAATCTGTGAGTCATGAGGACTCAGCAATCTCACACCCGCGAGATCAAGACTATTTAAGCTTATAGGGAAGGATGGTGTAATTAGGTGGAGCTGCAGCGGCAATAAGCATATATGGTGGCTAACATACGCAAAAGAGAGCGAGAAGAGAAGCAACGGAACGGACATCATCTAGCAATGACCAAGAAGTGATCCTGAACTCCTACTTACGTCATTCATAACTCAAATCGTGTTCACTTCCCGGACTCCGCCGAGAAGAGACCATCACAGCTACACACACAGTTGATGTATTTTAATTGGGTCAAGTGACAAGTTCTCTACAACCGGACATTAACAAACTCCCATCTGCCTCATAACCGCGGGCACGGCTTTCGAAAGATAAAACCCTGCAGGGGTGTCCCAACTTAGCCCATCATAAACTCTCACGATCAACGAAGGATAAACCTTCTCCCGGAAAGACCCGATCTGTTGAGGATATAGACCTTAGAGTCACCCGCCAGGAGCGGTCGGGTTATTCATAATGGTCATCGCCAGAAGCCCGATGCCAAGCTTGAAGACGGTGGGCCAAAGATGGGCTTAAGACCCGGTTATGGCTTAAAGCCCGTAGTTACAACCGTCATTATGGTAGAACTTGTAGTATAAGGCAAGAATAGTTGAGAGTCCGAGCCGGACACTCTTATGAGCCGGCCGGGACTCTGAGAGCCGCTGGGCGTCAGCCTCCTTATATAAGGGGACGACCCGACGGCGGTTTAGGGGCAAGAAAGATCTCATCGAGAGCTGGGCATAGCAATTAAGCTCCCTGGTCATCGAAACCCTAATCAATACCACCTCAACTGGACGTAGGCTTTTACCTTCACCGTAAGGGGCCGAACCAGTATAACCCCTCGTGTTCCTTGGCCCGTTAACCCCTTCAAGCTTCCTAGCGGCGATGGCCCCACGACTAAGTCCTAGCTTGAGGACATCTGCCGTGACAATTCCACGACAGTTGGCGCCCACCGTGGGGCCAGCGCACGGTGGATTTGAGTTCTTGAAGGGCAGCTTCGAAGGGCTCAAGGGATACGCTGTGGGCCGGATGACCAAGAGTCGTCGCGGCAAGCTCTACATCGACGATGCAAACTGGGGCCCCGACGCCGGCTCAATTGAGTACGGGTACCGGGTCCCCTTCGGCGGAATTCATGTTTTCATTGGCAAGATTGGTGAGCCGGGCCCTGAGCCGGATCTCTGCGCCGATCTCATCGAGACGGCTCAGCGCGCACGACCCGCCCGGGCCCTGCCTGCCTTGAAGCATGCTTTTGTGGGATGTATCCATGGAGGGCTCTCTGATAGATCTGGATCTGGTGATGAGACGGCCGCCGGCTCTGACGGCGAGTCGTCCACAGATGAGTCAAACTCGTTGTATCAACTTCAAGATGGCAGGCTCATGGGTTGTTCCGATGGTGACAGTATTCCGGACCCGTTTGAGCCGCCGAGCCGGGTTGGAATCTTCATGGCCGGTGCGCAGCCTGTTCAGAACCCTGCTGCTGGGCGGGAAACCCGGTGCCCTCGCCGGCTCAGGTGCTGATGGATCTCACGGACAAGATGACGGCCCTGTTGACCGCCGCGGTTGACCCGGCGGATCAAGCTCAGCATGACGCGGAGGTGGCGCAGTTAAAGTTAGATCTAGTGAAAGCCAAGGAGGATCTGGCAGCGGAAGGGATCAGGATGGCTGCGGAGAGGGCGGCTCTCGACGCCCAAACTCAGTTGATTCAGGCGCAGTCCTTCCGGCTCACGATGGATCAGAACGCGTCCAATGAGGTCATGAGAAGGAGGCATCAAAAGGCCCAATCTCGACTCCCTCCGGTTTACGATCCTCGAAACCTCTTCAACACGCCAGGTGCAGGGTCTAGTAACCCGCCAGGGATCATAGTGCCCGGGTCTGGGACCCCTGTTCAGCCACAAGTGATGGGGCCTCCCCGGGTGAACCCTGCCCCGCCTCAGTATGTGCCAATACCACCGGGTCATTATGCTAACCCGCTGGAGAACATGGTCGCCGCAGCAGCACGGCTGGCGGCCCTCCCAATTGACGGCGACTCTCCGACGGCTATTGAAACCCGCCGGGTCAGGGAACTCCTTCAGACAGCGCTGGCGCAGCAAGAGGCGTACTCTTACAGCCGGGACAGGATCCACTCGACCCCTCGTCCAGGCCGGAGCCCGAGTTATAGCAGACACATGGTCTCAGCGACCGGCTCAAGTAATGTCCGACGCCATGACCCGCCCCCTGGCCATGGCCCGGCTCATAACGGAGCCTTTCACGCAGCAGACCAAGACAGAGCGCGGCAAGAGGCGGAGCAGGTGCCTCAGTTGACGGCTTACCAGACTCCCCCGGCTTATCCGACGACTTCCGTCGACGTGGGTATCCCTACCAGGACTGGAGGTGTCCCTTGTTTAGTGCCAGCTCTCCGCAATGAGCGTCTACCCAAGGACTTCAAAGGCCCTAGGTAGGTGCCTAATTACACGGCTGACTTACAACCCGCAGCCTGGATCGAAAGTTACGAGATGGCCATGGAACTGCTGGAGGTCAGTGAAGCTGCAATGGCCAAGTACTTCACCATGATGTTAGATGGGACTGCCCGCACTTGGTTGAAAGGGCTACCGCCGAATTCCATCGGGTCTTGGGCTAAGCTGAAAGCCCGGTTCATCCAAAACTTCAAGGATACCTGTAGGCAGTCTATGTCAATTGTGGATTTGACTAACTGTAAGCAGCAGGAGGGTGAGTCTACGACACATTGGGTTCGCCGGGTTAAGGAGATAATACATTCCTCTGATAAGATGGATGCCGGCTCTGCAGTCTTAATGTTGGAACAGAATTGTCGTTTCGTGCCCCTGAATATGAAACTCGGGCGGCTTAAGCGCGACTGCAATGATATGGGTACGCTGATGGCGGCTCTCGTCAAGTACGCCGATTCTGATGGTACCAAGGACCCCGCTTCAGATGATGAAAGGACAGGGAAGGGAAAGAAGAACGGCAATGGCAAGGGTCCTCAGCATAACCCGGGGAGCCAAGGAGGTCGCAAGCGCAAGGCCGATGGCAGCCTAGAGTTAGTAGCCAACGCCAGCTCACAGGGTAATAACCAGCGACGCAAGGGGAGGCCCCCTCCCCGAGCCGGCGGGTCAGGCCCGACGCTGGAGCAGTTGTTGAATGAGCCTTGTCCAAGGCATGGCTCTAGAGAGAAGCCAGCTACTCATCTATGGAAGGATTGTGCAATCATGAAGGCCTTTAAGAATTCCAACGCCTTTAACGGCAACAATGGCCCGGGCGGTGGCTCAGGCGCCGGCGGCTTTCATGGCCCGGGCGGCGGCTCAAATTCTAATCCTCAGAACGGTCAAGGGGGCTTTAATCAACAGTCTAGCCAGGGTCATCAACAGCAGCAGGGGGTTATCAGACCAATCCAAAGCAGCTTAGCGGTGGACAGTATCATGTATTTACCACCTGTCTGTGTAAGCGAGATCAGAAGCTTCATAAGAGGGCTGTGAATGCTGTTGAGCCGGCGGTTCCACGCTATTTACGGTGGTCTGAGCAGCCTATAGTGTGGAGTAGGGAGGATCACCCTCCCCGGGTGGATAATCCGGGTCACTTGGCCTTGGTGGTGGCTCCTCAGGTGGGAGGATATAAGTTCACTAAGGTGCTCATGGATGGAGGCAGCAGCATCAACATCCTCTATTATGAGACTTTCCGTCGTATGGGGTTGATTGATAAGAACCTCAGCCAGTCAAACACTATTTTCCATGGTGTGGTACCTGGTAAGTCGGCTTATCCAGTCGGCAAGATCGAGTTGGAAGTGGCCTTTGGAGATGAGCACAACTACAGGGTGGAAAAATTGACCTTTGAGGTGGTCAAGATAAGAAGTCCGTACCATGCCATATTTGGGCGGCCGGCTTACGCCAAGTTCATGGCACGGCCGTGTTACGTGTATTTACAGCTCAAGATGCCGGGTCTCAATGGGACCATTACGGTTCATGGCAGCCGGAAGGTGGCCTTGGAGTGTGAGGAAGGCGATGCAGCTTATGCAGAATCTGTTTGTGCAACAGAGGAGTTAAATTTTACAAGGACAATGTTGACCCAACAGATATGACCTCTCTGAAAAAGCCGACTACGGAGCATGAGCCGGCAATGAAATTTAAGTCGGCTGATGAGACTAAACTTGTTGATTTCGTTCCAGGTGATTCATCTCAGCAGTTTAGCATCAGTGCCAATCTGGATCCAAAATAGGAAAGCGCGCTCATCGAGTTCATCCGTGAGAATAGGGACATTTTTGCATGGAAACCTTCTGACATGCCAGGTGTACCTAGAGAACTCGCTGAGCACACTCTCAATGTTGATCCGAAATTTAAGCCGGTCAGGCAATTCCTTCGGCGGTTTAATGAAGAGAGGCGGAAAGCTATTGGTGAAGAGGTGGCCCGGCTCTTGGCGGCCGGGTTTATTGTTGAAGTCTTTCACCCAGAGTGGTTAGCTAACCCGGTGCTCGTACTCAAGAAGAACGGCACCTGGCGGATGTGTGTGGACTACACGGACTTAAACAAGGCGTGTCCGGCTGATCCTTTTGCCCTTCCCCGTATTGATCAAATCATTGATGCTACGGCGGGTTGTGAGCGCTTAAGTTTCTTGGATGCTTATTCTGGATATCATCAGATTAAAATGGCAGTTAAGGACCAGGAGAAGACGGCGTTCATCACTCCCTTTGGAGCCTTCTGCTATGTGTCTATGCCCTTTGGACTCAAGAGTGCACAGGCGACTTATCAGCGTTGCGTGCAGAACTGTCTTCATAACCAGATTGGGCGCAATGTTCATGCTTATGTGGATGATATTGTGGTTAAATCCAGGAAGGAGGAAACCTTGATAGATGATCTGAGGGAAACCTTTGATAATCTCCGGGTCTACAAGATGATGCTTAACCCGGCCAAGTGTGTTTTTGGTGTTCCTGCAGGCAAGCTCTTGGGTTTCTTGGTTTCTAACAGAGGCATTGAAGCTAACCCGGAGAAGATCAAGGCCATCACCTCCCTGGCTAAGCCGGCGTGTATAAACGACGTCCAGCGCTTGGCGGGTCGTATCGCTGCTTTAAGCCGGTTTATAAGCCGTTTGGGTGAGAAGGCTATGCCATTATATCAGTTGATGAAGAAAACTGATGACTTTGTCTGGAATGATGCAGCTAATACTGCTTTTGAGGATTTGAAGAAACAGCTGGCCGAACCCCCAGTCCTTGCTGCTCCGGTTGACAAGGAGCCTTTATTGCTGTATGTGGCTGCTAACACACGAGCCGTCAGTGTGGCCGTGGTGGTGGAGCGCAAGGAAGAGGGTAAGGAGCATCCGGTTCAGCGGCCGGTTTATTATGTCAGCGAAGTACTCATTGAGTCCAAGCAGCGGTATCCGCATTGGCAGAAGCTTGTTTATGGTGTGTTCATGGCAAGCCGGAAGCTTAAGCATTATTTCCAGGGTCACCCCATCACTGTGGTCAGTTCTGCCCCCCTTGGAGATATCATTCAAAACAGAGAGGCCACAGGGAGAGTGGCTAAGTGGGCTATAGAGCTCGGACCTCATGGTCTGAAATACGTGCCACGCACTGCTGTTAAATCTCAGGCCTTGGTGGATTTCATCAATGATTGGACAGAGCTACAAGTGCCCGAACAAAAGCCGGATAACACATATTGGACTATTCACTTCGATGGGTCCAGGCAATTGGAGGGCTCGGGGGCTGGAGTCGTATTGGCTTCCCCTAAAGGTGACAAGTTCCATTATGTGCTACAATTGATGTTTCCTTGCACCAACAATGCAGCTGAGTACGAGGCCTTGCTCCACGGTCTTCGGATGGCTAAGGAGATGAGCTTGAGCCGGGTAAGGTGCTTCGGCGACTCAGACTTGGTGGCTCAACAAGTATCAGGAAAGTGGGACTCCAAGGACCCTCTCATGGCGGCTTATCGCCGCGAAGTTGATGCCATTGCTGGGCACTTTCAGGGTTACCAAGTAGAGCACATCGATCGCAGGAAGAACGAGGCGGCTGATGCTTTAAGCCGGCTGGGCTCTCAGCGAAAACCGGTGCCGCCTAATACTTTCCTGGACGTCCTGCATAACCCTTCTGTTAAGTTGCCTACAGAGGAAGACTTGGCTGTCCCTGACCCGGAGGCACGACTGGTGGCGGCTCTCCACATCATACCGGACTGGACAGTGCCCTATCTGGCTTACATGACCCGGGGAGATTTGCCTGAGGATGAAACTTTGGCCAGACAAATAACCCGGCGGTCTAAGTCAATGGTTGTTATCAATGGTGAGTTGCATCGCCGCAGTGTTACGGGAGCGTTCCAGCGTTGTGTCTCCCCTGAGGAAGGTCAAGAGATCTTGCGTGAGATTCATGAAGGGGATTGTGGCCATCACGCCGGCTCAAAGTCTCTTGTGGCCAAGGCTTTTCGTCATGGTTTTTATTGGCTGACGGCTCATGCTGATGCGGAGGACTTGGTCAGTAAATGTGATGGTTGCCAAAGGTTCTCGCGACGGGCTCATGTGCCGGCTCAGGAGCTGAGGATGATCCCAATTACTTGGCCCTTTGCGGTCTGGGGGCTTGATATGGTTGGGCCTTTTAAAAGGTCCAAGGATAAGAAGACCCACCTCTTGGTGGCAGTTGACAAATTTACCAAGTGGGTTGAAGCGGAGCCAGTTAGCAAGTGTGATGCAGCCACGGCGGTTCAGTTTATGAAAAAGGTGATTTTTCGCTTTGGCTTTCCACACAGCATTATAACTGACAATGGTACCAATCTATCCAAAGGCGCCATGGAGGAGTTTTGTCAACGAGAGCATATCCGACTTGATGTTTCATCAGTGGCTCATCCTCAATCCAATGGTCAAGCTGAGAGGGCTAATCAGGAGATTCTGAAGGGCATCAAGCCCCGGCTTTTGGTCCCTTTGCAACGGACGCCGGGTTGTTGGGTGGAGGAGTTACCCTCCGTGTTATGGAGCATCAACACTACTCCTAACAGGTCTACAGGTTTCACGCCTTTCTTCATGGTTTATGGGGCAGAAGCAGTCCTCCCCAGTGACATCCGTCATGACTCGCCTCGAGTGGCGGCTTATGTTGAGGCGGATAATGAACAGGCGCGCCAAGATGCTCTTGACTTGTTGGACGAACAGCGTGATGTGGCAGCAGCTCGCTCAGCGATTTACCAACAAGACCTGCGCCGTTATCATAGTCGCCGGGTTAAATCCCGGGTCTTCCAGGAAGGCGATCTGGTGCTCCGGCTCATCCAAGATCAAACAGATGCGCACAAGCTATCCCCGCCTTGGGAAGGGCCCTTTGTGGTCAGCAAGAATTTGCACAACGGGTCATATTACCTCATTGACATTCGGGAGCACAAAGATTCACGTAAGTCGGAGGAAGAGACCCGTCGGCCGTGGAATATAGCTCAGCTTCGGCCTTACTACACTTGAGCCACCGGCTCTCATAATGTACATATTTCTCTAAGCCATGTATATATTATGATAAGCAATAAAGCAGGACCTCTGTCCTTTTTTCTCCTCCAAATGTGAACGTGTTGTTTTCATTGCAAGATCACATGATAACTTGAAGGAGGATCCGGCTTATGATCGTATTCGAATCTAGCCGTACGCAATAAGGTCACTTGGGGGCTTCCTGTTCAAACATAGGTCGTATTCGAACCAAAGAGAACATAGCTGTCGATACCCATTTGATTGGCAAAGTGCCGAGCTCATTGGGGAGTTTTCTTTGATCATATTTGAATCATAGTTTAACCCCTTTGGGAACCGACGTGGATCGTATTCGAATCAGCGTCGTTAAACAATTCTTAAAGTCATTTGGGGGCTTCCTGTTCAAACATGGGTCGTATTCGAACCAAAGAGAACATAGCTGTCGGTACCCTCTTGATTGGCATCGCCACACCCACTGGGGGCTATATGATCGCATTCGAATCCTAGCATAACCCCTTTGGGACGGGTCTCTGGTCGTATTCGAACCGGAAGCCCCTAAGTTTTCTGATTTATAGCGAGTTCTTCTGATTATTTCAAGTGTGCACGGCGGGTCTCACTTTGCCGGCTTAACTTTGATTTACAGTACTAGTCGAATACAATCGGTGTTATTAAGACTGGTAAACCGGAATTGAGGTACCAACCTTATTACCCGGGTTATATAAGCCGGAAGTGTGCTTGCAGGCCGGTAAGTGTGTTATTACGGCTATATCAAGGACATAATTGAGGACCAGTCTTTTTTGATTCATATTCCGGGTTATATGTCTAAAACTATGATTCTCAGTGCGGTAAGCCGCCTAGAGACTTGTGATTTGTCCTTCTATGCAGGATAGTTAAAGGCAACTATTTGAGCTTAAGGAAAATGAATGATCGATTATGACCCGGGGAAATATAAAGGAGACAACTTCAATGGACTTCAGCATTCAACGCGTGCACGATGGCACGGCAAAGTTAAAGTGTTGGTCCTACTCTATTACAAGACTCATCGAGTCCAAAAGGGTGAAGCATTGTTTAATAAGCCGCCTACAGAGTCACGATGCTTGCTGGGTTGAAGTCTCCGGCTCATCCCTCTCCTCTCCTTCGGCTGTTCCCAAGACCTGGAAAGTTGACGACTTCCAGTCAATGCCGCTCAGAGCTTCAAATTGAGCTTCCTCGTCAATTAACCCGGCCGGGTCAATCTCCGGGGCAAAGGTGTGCTTACGAGTCGGCGGGACTAAGCTGATGGCTTCATAACGCGGAGTGGGGATCCTCTGATTCTCTGCATCGTAACCCGGCTGGTACTTGGTCAGATCCGTGTCATTTCCAATCAGAGTGGCCACCGGGCGTACGATCTTCACGCAGGCTGCAAAGTCCCTTTGGTCGAAGGCGGTGCCGTCTTCCTTCAAACTGGGGTAGCCAGGGCAATGTCCGCCGGGTCTAGTTCTGGAAGGAACGCCTTGGCCCGGCTCAGAGCAGCTATGGCTCCGGCTCTTGCAGAGGCCCGTCGCAGCTCTTGGACACGTTGAGGAAGAACGGCAAGCCGGCGAAGAACTTCCGCCAGGTGAGTCGGCACCTCATTGGATAGGGCCACCACAGCCAAAGCACGCTGTGACCCGGTGTAGAGTTGCTCCACCAGGGTGTACACGGCCTTCAACTTGGTTACCACACTTTGGTTGAGGTTGGCGCTTCTGGGACCTGTTTAACAGAATAAGATAAGCCGCCGACAAGGATGAGTTATGAGATATAAAGATTATAAACTTGATGAAAGCCGGTGAAATGACTTACCGAAGATTGCGGCAACCATCTGGGACACTTGGCGCTTTAAGCCGGAGAGTTCGGCGGTCTTCTCTGTCAGAGCCTTCTCCTCCTGTTCGGCCCGGTTCACCAGAGTAGCCTTCTCTTCGGCCCAAGCTTTCCGTTCAGCGTCAAAGTCTGTCTTCAGCTTTTCTTGCGCAGCAATACTGGACACAAATTTGGCATTGGCCTTCCGGGTCTCAGTTTCTTGCGTCTTCAGGCGGGTCTTCAGATCGGAGATGTCAGCTTCAAACTTCTTGCAAGCAGCCTGCATAATCTCCGGGTTATAGGATGAACAGTTATTATGCAATTTTAAAGTCCCAAGCACTTTCCAAGCAAAGACACTTGGCACTTGGGGGCTAATGCATATCGAACGTTTCTATTTACAAATTACCGGTTCATGGAAGTAAGCCGGAGCTTAAGTCTACAACATATTCAATCATAAGTCGTCGACTTGGGGGCTAGCATGGTAAAGATAATTATGCAGTAAAGCAAGAAGAGTGGTACCTCAGACTTCTGCTGAATCTGATTCACCATGTCGATCTCTAAGTCCCGGCTCTTGTGCACCTGACTGACATAGCCGGAGACGATCTCTCCGATGTTCAGATTGGCGTAGTCGGTGAGGTCCAGATTAGCCCGGCGGCGCCCTAGCAACTCCTCCTTGGCGGAGCACTTGGCCAGCGCAGTAGGTCTCCCCGGCTCAACAAACTCCGTCCGGGTGATTACCACGTCCGGGTCATTGACCGGGTGAGCCAGGCTGGAGGTCTCCGGGTTAGCAGAAGTTTCTTGAGGTTCTTGAGCTGAAGGGGCAGAGGCAACTGGCGTTTCTTGAGCTGCAACCTCCGGTTCAGGCAAGTCCGGCTCTTCGACCGGCTTGTTCTTCTTCGCCCGCTTGCTGAGCTTTGCCTGGGCACTGAAAGGACAAAAAGGTTAGTACAAAGGTATGAGCAAAGATAAGCACAACAAGAGATGATCATCATTACCCGGGTACGGTCTTGAAGGCCGGCAGGCTTGATTGCATCGAGTCACCAGAGGAGGGTGAGGTTTCCTGATAGTTTGAATCAGAAGAATTGAGCGGCTGACGTATAACACCCGCCAAAGGATGAAAAGGGTACAAGTTGGAGATAACCTCGGTTCGGCGTTTCCTCGATGCGTCAGGTAAGCCGGAGGAGAGGTCAGCGTCCTTGTTGGTCCGGGTGTGCCGCCGGCTCTCATGAGTCTGTCGCTTCAAAAGAAATTGAGGATCTTGATAAGCTAAAGGATGTGAAAATCTTACTTTCCGGGTTACCCTTCGGACTTTCAGCCTTGGCAAGGGCTCCGAGTCGGAGGAAAGTGACATTACCTCTTCAATCACCGGGTTACTTGCTCCGGTGTCATCCTGTTGATGAACAGTATTGATAAGGTGGACAGAAATAAACAACAAATACAACAAGAGCTTACAGGTTCAGGGGTTACCTCTGACTCGGAGCTGTCGCTTAGTTGCATCAGCTCTGAAGCAGTAGGCCTACTTCCCTTCTTGCGGGGAGCGGCTCTCTTGGCGGCTTTCTTCGCCTTCCTGGCCTTCTTGGCCGCCTCATGGTCATATTTGACCTTCCAGAATTTGTCATCAGCCTGAAAAATACAATGATGATTTCTTAAAGATTCAGATGAAAGTTATCTACAGAAGAAGATAAGATGTTCAGATCAGCGGCTTACTGCTGGGGCTGGGTTGGTCTTGCAGAAGGGGGCTAACCCGGTCCTCCCGCAGTCTGCCAAGCTCTCGTTCAAGAGAGCCTTGGTCATGTCTTCAGCAACGTCTTCAGGAAGATCGTTGCGGCTGTGTCGCAGGGGGTCATCTTTCCGGCCTGTGTACTCACACATTAAGCCGGGGCGGCGGCTCAAGGGGATCACCCGCCACGAGATCCAGACCCGGACCAGATCAATTCCGTTGAGACCATTGCCCAGGAGAGCCTTGATCTTGTTGATGGTGGGGAGCAGAGGTTGGCGCTCCGCCTGAGTTAACTTGTCAGACAGAGGGTGAGTTGGTTCCAGACGTGAAGGGCGAAAGCCGGGCAGCGGGCTCTCGTCAGCCGGCGACGTGTCTTGGCAATAGAACCACGTCTGGTTCCAGTCCTTTGGGTGACTCGGCGGCTCGGCGTAAGGGAAAAGGCAATCTCTCCGTCGCTGAATGGAGATGCCGCCAAGTTCCAAGCTTGGCCCGTTGGCGCACTCGTTCTGACGGTTCAGGTAGAAGAGCTCTCTGAAGAGCAGCAGGCTGGGCTCTTCTCCAAGGTAGACTTCGCAGAACACTTGGAAGTTGCATATATTGGACACCGAATTGGGTCCTATGTCTTGTGGCCGCAGGTCAAAGAAATTCAGCACATCTCTGAAGAACTTTGAGCCGGGCGGTGCGAAGCCCCGGCTCATGTGATCCGCAAAAATCACTACCTCCCCGTCCTTTGGCTGTGGTCTCTCCTCTGACGGGTCAGGGGCACGGTAGGACATGACGTCCTTCTTAGGCAGGTAACCCGACTTTACAAAATCCGCTAAGGTCTCGTCGGTGACATTGGACCTCATCCAATTGCAAGTGATGGATGCTTTAGGAGCTTTGGGAGGCATGGTGAAAGTCGGAAGCCTATGATAAAAGGAAACATGCCCGGTTTAATTATAAGCCGGAGGAAATTTACAGTTCAATGTTAAAGTGGCGGCTTATGGAGGGGACTAATGACATATATCTAAGTGCATCGGGTTATCTAAGCCGCTGGTGTGCTTGAGAGTAATTCAAATCGTCTACAGCCTTGTTGTAAGTGAGCCGGAAAACTTTACGGTGCGTGGCTTCCTTTGAGCCGGAAGGTTCTACGGCGCGTGGTTTCTTTAAACCGGAAATGTAAACCGCCATGACTCAACGAGTGCAGTTTTTTACTAAGTGTGGTGAAAACAGGTTTCACACATTGCAGTAAATAATTTGGATCAAAACGGTCGGCTAAAAGGAAAGTTTCTAGACCTAAAAACAGATGCAAGGGAAGTTCTTGGGCTCGAACGGAGCCTTTATGCAGTAAAAAGAAGTCTACTTGCATTTGAAATGGGTGCTAAACAGCTACCGCAGTGGTTCTATACTGTCCTAAGATCAAGAAGAGGCAGTAAAAATGAAAACTACCAAGAACTCGTGGGCGACGGCGAAGAACACGGAAGAACAGTAGGAGCTTAACGTAGATCTTTTCTACGAAGAGGAAGGAACTTACAGATGCAGATGTGCTGCGGAGAGTTCGCCGTGTTTCTTCTGGACGTTTTCAGGGTGATGCAGCGGCCAAGGTTGATGAAGACGCGGAGCTCTGTTGCGGCGGCAGCGCGGCGGAGCTTGAGCAGCACGGGAGCAGCGAGAGGAAGAGGACGACTGAAGGGGGAGAATGGAAAGACCCGAGGGTCGGACTACTTATAAGGGCAAGCTCATAAGTGAGCGCGAGAAACGAGGAGGCCACGGCGCGGTTATCTCGCCCGAGAGGCGCCTCGATTTTCGGGATGGCAGTAAAGATAAGTTCCGTTGCGGATCTGGTGGAGTAAAAAATGGACTTAATGGAAGATGACGTCACGGCGGATTACCCGGAGTCCAGAGGATGACGTCACGCCGGGTTATGGCCTTCACACAATTGTAAGCCGGAGATTTTCTGTCAAAAAAATTGAAGATTGACATGAGCCGGCTCAAATCAATCTGGGGCCTAATGTTGAGGATATAGACCTTAGAGTCACCCGCCAGGAGGGGTCGGGTTATTCATAATGGTCATCGCCAGAAGCCCGGCGCCAAGCTTGAAGACGGTGGGCCAAAGATGGGCTTAAGACCCGGATATGGCTTAAGGCCCGTAGTTACAACCATCATTATGGTAGAACTTGTAGTATAAGGCAAGAATAGTTGAGAGTCCGAGCCGGACACTCTTATGAGCCGGCCGGGACTCTGAGAGCCGCTGGGCGTCCGCCTCCCTATATAAGGGGACGACCCGGCGGCGGTTTAGGGGCAAGAAAGATCTCATCGAGAGCCGGGCATAGCAATTAAGCTCCTTGGTCATCGAAACCCTAATCAATACCACCTCAACTGGACGTAGGCTTTTACCTTCACCGTAAGGGGCCGAACCAGTATAACCCATCGTGTTCCTTGTCCCGTTAACCCCTTCAAGCTTCCTAGCGGCGATGGCTCCACGACTAAGTCCTAGCTTGAGGACATCTGCTGTGACAATTCCATGCCACGATCAATCTCGGAATCCCGGTTTACAAGACATTTCGACAATGGTAAAACAAGACCAGCAAAGCCACCCGAATGTGCCAACAAATCCCGATAGGAGCTGCACATATCTCGTTCTCAGGGCACACCGGATGGGCAAGATGTCGGGTTGGCATAGACCCTGGTTGCCCAGGGGGCGCCGGACATCACCCAGTTTGGGCCAGCACTCGAAGGAGCACTGGTCCGGGGGTTTAAAATAAAGATGACCCTCGGGCTCGCGAAAACCCGGGGGAAAAGGCTTAGGTGGCAAATGGTAAAACCAAGGTTGGGCCTTGCTGGAGGAGTTTTATTCGAGGCGAACTGTCAAGGGGGTCCCATAAATCACCCGACCGCGTAAGGAATGCAAACTCAAGGAACATAATACCAGTATGACAGTAACTAGGGCGGCAAGAGTGGAACAAAACACCAGGCATAAGGCCGAGCCTTCCACCCTTTACCAAATATATAGATGCATTAATTAAATAAGAGATATTGTGATAGAAGCAATAGCAGCTTCAAGCTGACCAAGATCTGCTAAATGATAGATGGACTGATGTCCCGGCAGCCGAAGAATACGGCCTTAAGCGCCCAGCCAAAAGTTACCCGAAGCGCAAATTGCTACCTCAGTTCGATGATGAGGCACCGGAGCCCGTACCATCATCACGTAATGCGGCTGACCGACCACTATGCGGTCGGGATAAAGCGGAAACTCAACCCTAACACCAGCCCGCCCCACCTCACCATAAAGGCAGTGACAAAATAGCTCGGGGTCATACATATGACCTTCGACAGGACCAAGACAGTAGAGAAGCAAATACCACATCGATCTACGGATCGCGAGGACGTGCTCTGACACGTGACGACGGCTATCTATTCGGACGTGACAAGCCTAGTCACGCCCGGGCCGAAAACCGCAGACAGACTCCATCGGAGCTACGTCGCGATGTGAACCGATATAGAGGCGCCGCACACCCTCTTTGCTTCACTAACGAAGTAATGGAGCATGAATTCCCAGAAGGGTTTAAACCCATGAATATTGAATCATATGATGGAACAACTGATCCTGCGGTATGGATCGAGGATTTTCTTCTCCGTATCCATATGGCTCGCAGAGACGACCTTCACGCCATCAAATACCTCCCACTAAAACTCAAAGGGCCAGCTCGGCATTGGCTAAACTGTCTGCCCGAAAACTCTATTGGTAGCTGGGAGGATTTGGAAGACGCCTTCCGTGACAACTTCCAAGGTACATATGTCCGGCCACCAGATACTGATGACTTAAGTCACATTGTCCAACAGCCCGGAGAGTCAGCCAGGAAGATCTGGACTAGGTTCCTAGTTAAAAAGAACCGAATCGTCGATTGCCCGGACGCGGAAGCCCTAGCGGCCTTCAAGCACAACGTCCGGGACGAGTGGCTCGCCCAACACCTCGGTCAAGAAAAACCAAAATCCATGTCAGCCCTTACCGCTCTGATGACCCGCTTTTGCGCGGGAGAAGACAGCTGGCTCGCTCATAGAAGCAACAGTGCCAGCGATCCGGGTACTTCCGAAGTCCGAGACGGCAATGGCAAGCCACGACGCAGTAAACACAAACGTCGCAATGATAATGAAAGAACGCATGACATTGCGGTCAATGCCGGATTCAGTGGCCCCAAACCCGGTCAACGGAAAAAGCCATTCAAGGCAAACAGAGATGGGCCATCCCATTTAGACACGATATTGGATCGGCCGTGCCAGATTCATGGCCACCCCAATAAACCTACTAATCATACCAACAAAAGTTGTTGGGTCTTCAAGCAGGACGGCAAGCTCAACACCGAACACAAGGGGAGGAGGCCGCCCGGTGATAGCAACGACGAAGAGACTCACCAACCAAATACCGGGGGTCAGAAGCAATTTCCCCCCAAAGTAAAAACAGTAAACATGGTATACGTGACACACAACTCTACAGGGGAGCAGGAGAAGCACTCCCTCCGGATTGAGGATCATACTACGGCAACCTCAACCTAAGTACAAAGCGGTCTTATTAAACCGCATACCTTGTCGGCCATTAAGCCACTGGTCTCCATTCAACAGGATCGACCAATTTCGGAGCTGGACTAGCAGTTCGGCTTCCGCCGTCCGCCTCATATACCTGCGAAATCTGTACCGCGCATACATAACTATGCACTTAAGATACCTGTCACGACCGGTTTTTCAATAAAATAATTATTGAGAAACCAATCCCTGTTACGGACCAGCGAGGAAGAATTCCTTCTCACTGATAGACAATACATTGGTCACAGAAGAAAAAAATACCAGGAGTACTAAATATAATACAAAGTTGAGCAGAGACTGCCCAACAATTTATTACATGCACGCCGATAAAACAATACGGCGGATAGGGTGGCAGACTACTAACTCACGATAATGACGATGGTGGAGATATCACCACGAGGTGAGTGATATGTCTCCAGAAGACTACAGCTCTTCGAGCGTCGGAGTGAGACTCGAGAAGACTTATTGCGGGTGGCGGAAGCGTATACAATACAAGTGACCAAAAACCGGGATCGCGCAGGACTGACTGGGACTCCTCTAGGCATCGGACGCGCTATCAAACTCTTCATCCAAGAGATCGCCTTCGTCAACATCTGGCCAAATCAACAAGCCAGGTGAGTACTATGAAAGTACTCGCAAGACAGTTCGGACATAAGGTATAACAAATGCAAACATGAAACACATGAATAAGTTAACCAGTGCGATCAGACATAGAGATAATAAATACTGGGTGCCAAGCGAGGGTCTGAATGACGCCTCGAGCGGAAACTGCCGAATAGTAATACGGGTGCCAAACGAGTGTCTGAAAGACTCCTCGAGAGGAAAATGCGGAATAATAATACAGGTGCCAAACGAGTGTCTGAAAGACTCCTCGAGCGGAAAATTCGGAATAATAATGCAGGTGCCAAACGAGTGTCTGAAAGACTCCTCGAGCGGAAAATGCGGAATAATAATACAGGTGCCAAACGAGTGTCTGAAAGACTCCTCGAGCGGAAAATGCGGAATGATAATGCCACAGTCGGGCGCCGGGGCGACACCACATAAAGGGCTTATAACAGAAAGTAAAGGCAGTGCATGCCGCAGTCGGACGTCTGAGCGACATCACATAAAGGGCTTATAACAGAAAGTAAAGGCAGTGCATGCCGCAGTCGGACGTCTGAGCGACATCACATAAAGGGCTTATATCGGAAGTAAGAAACGAGTACACGCCACAGTCGGACGTCTGCGCGACGTCACCTAAAGGGCTTATATCACATTTCATTATTACAACAGCTCGAAGACATAAATTATCACAAGCATGAGACACAAAATAAAGCTTGTCCATCCACTGAAATAACAATGAAACCTGAGATTTTACCCCTTGAGCTTGTTCACCGGGGACAAGTTTTTCACATGGATAGATATGGATATAATGTATACACTACTGATCATGGATACGATGATTTGGAAAGAATTGACTCTGCAGAGTTTGTACTTAACCACAGCCAACGGATTTCAGTAGTCACGGGGACTAGTTCCGTCTACGGTGTTCTGGAAGGAACACGTCTAACCAGTACACACCCAATTCAACCATCCGAAGCCAGGGATCACCCTCGGCAACATTCAGGAAAAACCTTGAGTCGGGGAGGCTACAACCTCGCGTAGCATGGGATCAAATTTCTATACGCGCGCTATAAGGGGGTGCCCCCCCTCTCGGTCCCAACCGGAAACACCCATGCCCCCCTGACCGAATGACTGGCTTTAATCCTGGGCCAAGGTACCATCATCCCGGCCTCTCTGTTTGGTGTGTACACGGAAAGAGGTTACCAACTTACTAAACCGTATCCTGGCAATGAGACATGTGGTAGCACGGAAAGGGGAAGGGACGATAACACGGCTCCAACCATGTTAACGTCGGAAAAGTCGGATGACACAAGGCTGGCATGCTACAACAGTACCACCTTACTGCCCTTCATGTCACCACATGATTAGGCCACCTCTCATCAGAGGTCATCGCAACTTTGGAACATGCGGGAAAAGATCGATAACGTGGCTCCAACCACGTTAACGTCGAAGAAAGTCGGATGACGCAAGGCTGGCATGCTACAACAGTACCACCTTGCTGCCCTTCATGTCACTACTTGATTAGGCCACCTCTCATCAGAGGTCATCGCAACTTCGGAACAACCGGGTCGTTGCCTTACGAGCAACGAGATATTTACCGACACTCATATGCCACACACAAACTTTCACATGAACATGCAAAACTTCTGCCATATCAAATGCCCAAACATGCTTGCTTGGTTCGGAGAAGTCGGAATCTAGCTCGGCGAAGTTCGCGGCTCCGTCACCTCTCCCGGAACCTACGGCAATCACGAAACGGGTACTAACGTGAAAACCAACACATGTACAGAAACTTTGCCAAATATTTCCCAAATAAATCCCATAAAAAACTAGACAAAATTTTAAGAATGTCAGAAAAAGAATCACTCAAAAATACCTTTTTATTAAAAAGTTATAAAGGTTTCTGTCCAGGGACCTTTCTGTAATGAAACAGAAAAGTTCCAGGGTTTTAACTGAGAAAACAGAAAACGGTTCGTTTGGAAATGCGCAAGCGCAAGAGAGAAGACGTATTTTGCCTGAAGGCGTCAACAGAAAACAGTTCGGGGAAATAGAACAGAGGCTGACACGCGGGGCCCGCATGTCAGGTTTGAAAAGGCTCGCCGGCGCCCGAAGACGGCGGTGGACGCCGGCGTCGAACCACGGCGAGTTAGGAGAAACGGAGGGTACCAAGAGCTTCGGTGTCTTCTTCCGCGTCGGTGGGTGGTGGACTCGTCCAACGGGGAGCACCACGTCGACGGCGACACTATCTCCGGCGGACGGCGGCTCGGGTGAGGATGGGGAACTCCGGTGGAGGGCTGCAAGCTTCAAATTGAAGTGCGGGTCAGAACGAGAGATGCATGGTGAAGTTACTGGCAAGAGAATGGAGGCTGCGGAGCACACACGGGGGTGAATCGGGCTGGATCCCGTGGCGGGTCGCGGCGGCCGGAGTCGAGGAAGGAGACCTCCTCGGGGCTCTTCCAGTGGCTAGGCGTGCTCTAGAGGAAGTGCAGGGCTGGTGGGTGCTCGAGTTGAAGCTCGGGACCTCTATTTATAGGCAGATCGACGGGGTGGCCGTGAACGGAGAATCTCCGGCGAGCGATTACGGCGGAGCAGTGGGTTGGCAGAGGGTTTGAGCGGTCGGGCAGCATCGGTGGATGTTACGGGACTCGTTTTGCAGCTAAACGGAGCTGGCCCTGGCGTAATGGCGTCTGCCCACGGTGAGGTGACCGCACGGGCTCAACGGCGGCAGAGAGTGCGCTCCGCGCCCTGCGGTTCACGACGAGAGCGGCAGCGCATTCGGGGGAGTGGACGGCCACGCGGCGGGCTCCGGTGGTTTGGGCGGCGCTGGGTGGAGTCGTCGGCGCCGTGTCTCCCGCTGGCGTCCGAAAAGCCGCCGCCGGCGTCGGTCACGGGGCGGCGCACCTCCTGCTGCCCGTCGCCGACGCCCGCAAGGTGCCAGGCGCTCGTGCGGTGCAGGAACAAGTGGGCGAGGACGAGGAGCAAGGCGACGCGGCGGTACTGGCGAGATCGATGCCCGTTTGTGAAGAAAACGACAGCAAGCACTGAACTGAAACTCTGGAGTTACTGAAACTTGACAATGACCATGCATTGCAGGTGTTCGACAGTAGGTTTTGGTAAAGAGGTAAATTTTGCTGGAGCTGTAACTTGGTGAGATGACCACTCAAAGCACCCAGGGGCTGCATGAATTTATTTGGAATTTTTGGAGAAGGTTTTGAATGAATTTCACCAAATTTGCCAAATCTGGTCAAAACTTGCAGCTGATGTAGTTTGAAAATTTTGAACTGGAGACCTGTGGATCTTCATGGTTCTAGGTTGAGGGTTCAAAGGACTAGGAGGGGAAAGAAGTTTGGTGGTAAAAGTCCAAACAGAAAATGGAGTTCCTTTGTAAATCTCCAAGAGGTAGAATAGAAGGCAGAAAATATTTGAATAGAATTTGAATGGAAAATAAATACATGGGGAGGTTCAACTTGCTGGATTTGATGTAAATCATGATCCAGAGGTGAGGGAGTGTTTAGGAGAGAGGATTTGCACTTATGCCATGGCAAGAAGGAATAGTTGAAAGTGGCAAAGTACCTTCCAAAAGCCATAGTGCAAATTCAGAAAAAGGTTTTCAAAAGTTCTTTTCCCAAATGAAAAAAAAAACATTTTTTCTTGAGTCCAAATGAAGAGCAAGAAATCCCAAGGTCAAAGGCAGATCTTGGGTGAATCCAAATAAAATTTTTGCCATAAAGAAAATATATGAGAGGGAGAGTTCTCTTGAAGAAAAAAATTTAAATCACTCCCCTCAAGTCAAATAAAATCTTTTCAAAAAAATCCAAATAAAAACTTGGGTGCCACAATACCCTGGGCATCGGCGGAAGCACAATATGGACGAGCCTGCAAGTACTCCCATGACCTCTTTTTTCTTTTCTAACTACTCTTTCTTTTTCATTATCCTTTACCATAGGTGGCACAAAGGCTGGTCATCTCCCGGACTCTAACGGAGTACGGGTTCGTAAATTCACCCAAAGGCTACTCCTGTTAAGGAGCCCCTTCACCGAGGAAAGGCGGCACAGACGTGCGATAGGAGGTCCAAAACAACTTTTTGTAGACCGCACTCTCTATTTTGCGAGCCTGTAAAGTGCATGTTTCCTCAGCCGTCGACCCCTGGCATGTCAAATAGCCGGGGTTGTGGCGTTATTATCTATAAAATGACGATTGGCATGTCACTCAGGTTCCAGTGAACATAATCCGTATCCGGTATTCACTTTTCTATATAGAACTGAATTTTGCTCCTTTGGTTGTTTCACACACGCACCCCGACATAACTTGCCAGGGGCTTGGTATGGGAACAAAATGAGTTGCCAATAAAGTCCGAACAGCTTTATAGCATACTTTAGCGTTGCGAGTTCGGCCTTATATGCATCAGCTCTAAATCATGTCTTGGGTCAATAGTTGGGTTGCCCGGCTCCTATGCTTACTACCTTACGTTCCGCTCTATCGGCTAGGGTAGTAAAGGGAGAACTACTGCGATTGTGTTTCCGGTTCATCTAGTCAAACACCTCAGTAGAGAAAGCCGAAAACTGACTGTCACGACGCGGCGAGAGCTGGTCAACCACTCGATGACTTAACGGAATCTTTTGTGATTCCCCCATATTACATGAACGACCTTCTTTCAGGTCATACATGTAACGCACCGCAATGGATAACCGCATACATAACAGGGTCTATATCGTAGATCCACCATAAAACTCCTATGGCTAAGTGAAAGTGTTAACGCCCTATAGTCCGATTGCCTAGTTCACCGCATTGACACCTCCTTTCTGGACCAAGACGTTGGGTTAAGAGTGATCAATTGCTTTTCTGAACACCCCTGTACTTTCTACGAGGGGGCTGAAGCCGACGACTGGAAAACTTTCAGATTATACAAAAACAGCCGCACAGGAGGAATCAAAGCTTTTAAGCAACTCTAAAATCAAAAATAGCTTTATTATTTCATAATATTGTCTTTTACAACTTCAATACATTTTCACTCGAATATCACGTCTTTTGAGCACTGACCCTCTATCAAGCAGGCACCCTCTAAGACATCCTCGAAATAATGCTCTGGTGCGTGGTGGTCCTTGCCCTTGGGTGGATTCTTCGCTGCAACGTAGGTGGCCTTCATCTTCGCCCAGTATGTCTTGACACGGGCAAAAGCCATCCGTGCACCTTCAATGCATGACGACCGCTTCACGGCGTCGATACGTGGCACCGCATCAACAAGTCGCTGCACCAAACCAAAATAAATATCCTGAATTGGCTCGGTCGGCCATAGCCGGACCACGACGCCTTTCATGGCAGATCCAGACATCTTGTGGAGCTCTGCCCACTGAGCCATCTGTTCGTTCAGCAGCAGCGGACGCTTCGGCATGCTAAACTGTGACCAGAACAGCTTTTCTATTGCACGTCCTTCTTGCACTTGGAAAAACTACGTCGTAGCGGAGACACTCTTCGACAAGTCCAACAATGCGTCTGGAGAACTCTACACTTGATTCAGCGGGGCATAATTCGGATCGCCAAACTTAGTTTGTAATAAAAAGGGCTTACCAGCCGCGATCTCCCCTGCTTGCCGGATCTCCTCTCGGGCCGCTGTAGACTCGGACTGCGCTTCTTTCGCCTCTCATAAGCCTTGTCAAGATCAGCCGTTTTGGCTTTATTATCCTTCTCGAGAAATTCGCAGCGGCTAGTAGCATCCTTTAGCTCAAGCGCCATCGTGGATATTTTCTCCTCATACTGGTGCCGAGTAGCCTGTTCGGCCTTTAATTCAGCCGATGCCTTTTCGGCAGCCGCATTACTAATCCGGGCCTACTTCTTGGCCCGGGCCAACTCAGCCCGAAGGATCTCAACTGCGGAAGCACCATCTGCAGTCATGCATATTTCAGTATACAATGTTTAGCATCCTGCTTATATTATAAGCATGCACGTGCAATGAATACCCCCAAAACATATCTTGCGCCTCGTCAAGCCGCTTGTTGATAAGCGTGATGTCATCATCTGCTACGTCAATCTTCCGCTGCAGATCTGCAACCTCTGTAGTTCGGCCAGCCGCCAGGGAGGAAACAGCCTGTGTTCCAATTAATCAGATTATTTCCTGGGCATATCTTTTTGATCCTCTTATCGCCTCCCTTGGGAAGCCAATCAGAGTCTCAGGGGCTACTATCTTTACACGGGTGCATTTTGTGAATAAAGCACAATCGAAAATATTATAGTACAAACCTCAAAGCCTCTTAGCAGGCTCGTGAAGGCTTCATTCAATCCGCTTTTCGCGGACAGAACCCTTTCAACCACTGTACCCATCAAGGTGCGATGTTCCTCTGAGACGGACGCCTGACGCAGCATGTTCGTCAATATATCCGGCGCTTCTGGATCTCCGGAAGCTGCTATAGGAGTACGGCCTCCCTTCGAAGGGATCCGTTTATTCGTCCCTAGCGTCGTCTTCGGCTGTAAACCGGACAGTCCGGGGCCTTTATTGTTGGCCCCCGGACCCTAGCCTACCGAAGTATCACCTTCGGGTAGTGTCTTCATCACCCCTTGCACCACTTGTTGATCAGGAGAGACCCTCCTGGATGGCACCTCAAAGTCGTCCGCCTTATTGGGCGAGGAGACCGGTGGAGGTGTCTCGCTTTCCATCATCTCTGGAAGAAGATCCCCCAAGGAAGAGGATTGGTGAAGAAGACTGTTTGCCGAGCTGCAGAAACATATATTCTAGATGTTACCTTGGTAACAGGAAAGGAACGAGATATGTTTAAAAACATCCTTGTTCACTTAAGATTTGGCTAGAGGCTTGTCCTCATCGTGGGACTGTGCAACAACGTCGTCCTCCAAGCCCGAGCCGCCCACCAGGGGCACCTTGCCTCGCTTAGGAGCACTTTCCTCCCAATCTTCAGAGGCAGCCCTTTTCTTACCATGGGGAGAAGGGATGTTGGCTTCTCCTTCACTTTTGTCTTCAGGTGGGGCAACCTTGATCTCCCCGGACACTGTGTATGATATCCCCTCGGAATGGAGGCTACCTTTAGCCTTCCCGCTCTCCGCCTGGTCCTCCTTCACGGGCACCTGATGCGGTGTTGGGGCCAGCATCCTTGTTAGCACGGGATCCGCTGAGTCTTCGGGAAGGGGGCCCGAACACCTAACTCGCTCCGGTTTCTTTATCTAGCCCTAGAAGGAGATAGTTTGCTCAGTAACATATTACGGCATACTTAACTAAAAAAAGTGTTCGGGAGTTGAGCGCTTACCGAGGTATCCGAATGGTTGTAGTCGAGGCCGATGTCCTCGGTGGTGTCTGGCCACTATTTTCGTTTCCTGAAAAATGACTTCCACATTCCTTTGTGCGTAGCGCCAAAGAAGTGCTGGAGGGTCCGCGGTCCTTCCGGATTAAACTCCCACATATGGAGAGGCCGACGCTGGCATGGCAGGGCTCGGCGGACTAGCATTACTTGAATCACGTCGACTAGATCGATGTCCTTCTCAAGGAGGCTTCGGATGTGGCTCTGTAGAGTCTGCACTTCATCAACTGATCCCAAGTCCAACCCCTTATTAATCCATGATGCGAGCTGTAACGGAGGTCCAGAGCGGAATGTAGGTATAGCTTCCCACTTGGTACCGCGGGGTTCGGTGACGTAAAACCACTCCCGCTTCCATAGGTTGGAAGTTTCGGTTAAGGAGCCTTTTGGCCAGAGAGCATTGGTAAGCTTGCTCACTGTGGCACCACCGCACTCTGCCTGTTTCCTGTCGACCACCTTCGGCTTCACACTAAATGTCTTGAGCCATAAGCCGAAGTGTGGGGGAATATGAAGGAAGGCCTCGCACGTGATTATAAACGACGAGACGTGGAGGAAAGACTCTGGGGCTAGATCATGAAAATCTAGTCCGTAATAAAACATGAGCCCCCGGACGAAAGGATGAAGAGAAAATCCTAGCCCTCGGAGGAAGTGAGAGATGAAGACTACCCTCCCGCTGGATCTGGGAGTCGGAATAACCTGTCCTTGAGCAGGAAGTCTGTGGGGGATCTCCACGGTCAGATATCTGGCCGCCCGGAGCTTCGCAATGTCCTCCTCTGTAACGGAGGAAGGCACCCGTCGGCCCTGCGGGTTTGGTCCAGACATGATTAGGAAGGCTTGAAGCAATGAAGTCGAACCTTGGGTGCTAGAGCTCGGAGTTGGAAAGGCTGAGGAAAGGGTTGGCGTAAAATAAGACGGCCCTTGGCTCCAATATAAAGGCAACGGGTATCGAACGCCTCCTCCTAAGCCTGAAAACCTGCCTGTTCCTAAGGAATCTTTCCAGAGGAACGGTTGGGTTACCCACGCTCGTATTGATGAGAATCCCGCAATAAGGGGACATGATCTCTGCTTCGACAAGATGTGCCAATAAAAACCATGCCTCGAAACGTGGTACGGCAGGACAAGAAACGGTTCGAAATAATGACCAGGCAAGCATGATGTCACGTTACAAAAAGTTGTCAGCAGATTGGACTCGTGAAATATTATACTCTCTGCGGTTGTGCGTGGAACTTGTGTTGCAGATCCGAACACGTTTGTTGCGTTCGAAGACTATCTTGGAGTATTCGGAAGGGGAACCCGCCTTGCAATGCCGAAGACAATCTACGCGCTGGACACCTCGTCATTGAAGCCTGGTTCAGGGGCTACTGAAGGAGTCCTGGACTAAGGGGTCATCGGGCATCCAGCCTATTGGAGATGGGTCAGACTAATGGGCTGTGAAGATACAAAGCCGAAGACTTTTTACCCGTGTCCGGATGGGACTCTCCTTGGCATGGAAGGCAAGCTTGGCGACTAAATATGAAGATTCCCTTCTCTGTAACTGACTTTGTGTAACCCTAGTCCCCTCTGGTGTCTATATAAACCAGAGGGCTTAGTCCATAGAGGATATACAATTATAGTCAGACAGGCTAGACTTCTAGGGTTCTAGCCATTACGATCTCGTGGTAGATCAACTCTTGTAATACTCATATTCATCAAGATCAATCAAGCAGGAAGTAGGGTATTACCTCCATAGAGAGGGCCCGAACTTGGGTAAACATTGTGTCCCCCGTCTCCTGTTACCATCGACCTTAGACTCACAGTTCGGGACCCCCTACTCGAGATCCGCCGGTTTTGACACCGACACCCGCTGCGACCAACGTCAAGTTCTTCGGGAGCGGGCTCAGGGAGACGCTCGGACCACTATCGAGCGGCGGCGGGAAGCGCGCCATCAGCCAGATAGGCGTGTGGGGCCCACTATGGACCGCCTAGCGCCGGGAGGTTTGGGTGACCTACCTTACGAGGTGGGTTGTCCAGCCTTTACCCGTGAGCTGCGGCAGTTCCAGTGGCCCACCCACCGCACGTTCAAGCCTGAAGTCGGAGAAAAGTACAATGGCAAGACTCACCCGTCGGAGTTCCTCAGCATCTACACTATCGCGATGCAAGCTGCCGGAGCTCGCAACGACAAGGTGCTTGCCAACTACTTCCCGTTGGCACTTAAGCCCAACGTCATGTCATGGTTGATGCACCTGCCAGTAGATTCCATTTCTTCTTTGTCGGATCTGTGCCACGAGTTTGTTGGTGCCTTCACCGGAGGCCTCCAAGCTCCTGGCCAGGCCAGCGATTTGCATGTCATCCCCCAGAAGGATGGCGAAACCCTGCGCAAGTACATACAAAGGTTCAGCCGTGTGGAGTACAACATCCCAGATGTCCATCCCGCCGCCGTCATCAGTGCATTCCATCAGAATGTGCGCAACCGCAAGATGCGTGAGGAGGTGACGATGAACAAGGTTAAGGATGTAGCCGAACTTTATGATTTGGCCGATAGATGTGCCCGGGCTGAAGAAGGGAGGAAGTACCCCGGCGAGGATGCCAGCGCGGAAACCGACTCCACAGATGAAGACACCGTCGCCCCGGCAAAGAAGGACTGACGCTGCAATAGGAAGCGTAAGGGCAAGACCGTGCTTGCCGTCGAGGGATCCAGCGACCCCGGCACAGCCAAGAAGGCCAAGGCTGACGATCCTGGCAAGAAAGTTGCCGGGTGCGCCGCCTGCCGGGACTTTGCGGCCGCCGACAAGCCAGGAGGCTCCGACAAGCAGTACTGCAAGATCCATCGAACCAAGGGACATGACCTCCAGAATTGCCGGCAGGTTGATCTGCTTGCAGAGAAGCAGAAAGCTGAGTACGAGAGGCGTGATAAGGAGAAGGGCCCGGATGGTGCTGAGGCGTCCGGCAAGAAGCGTGGTGGTCGAGGAGGTCGCCGCGACAAAGATAACCAACCAGAGAGGCCCAGTAGTCGACGGTGATCAGGATGAGGACGATGAGTCCGGCGAGCACGAGTTCTAGAAAGCTACGGAGGCCATGTGCGTCAATGGTGGCGCCTCGCTGCACGCCTCTCACCGCCAACTGAAGTAATGGGCGCATGAAGTCACTGCGGCGGAGCCATCGTTCGATGCCCAGAGGCCACTGAAGTGGTCCAGCACGCCTATCATTTTCGACACCGAGGACCACCCTGATCGCACAACTGTGGTCGGGTGTTTGCCGTTGTTGGTTTCACCAATAGTACGCAACCTCAAGGTGACGAAAGTGCTAGTTGTCGGCGTTTTGGGAACGGGGGTCCCCAGACTTGCCTGCCTACGGCCCAGGGTGTGGCTCCTCTAGCGGCCTGGTACGGCCCATCTTCACCAGCAAACACTCAAGACCCTCGCGAGGTGGACGACACAAGACCTCCTCAGGGGCGGCCTCACTAGGCTGGCTCGCAAGGAGCGGAGAGATCAAGGCGAGGGGCACCTCGTGAGGTTCCCGTGACGTGAGACATGACGACCAAGGCCAGGCGGGCGCCAGCGGGCACAGAGTACTGGTTTCCTCTTCGGTGCTAAAGGAGCAGGCACAGGCGAAGAGTCCCGAGGCATCAGGCAAAGGTTTCCATATCGATGAGACGAGACCAAGACCAGCAGGACGGCGGGACGGAGGTCATCGCGGAGCCCACGACGGCGTCACCACCAGAGCCTTTAGCAGGCGAAGACCACCTTTTGTCGGGATAGCTTGTACTAGCTATCCCCCTTCAAATTGGCCATTGTGGGATCCCTTCCCGCCTAACATTTGGGAAGAGGATCAGGGCCTCTATAAATAGGACTAGCCACCACCATAGGAGGAGGGACTTTTGGATCAGATCCATTCCACCTTCACGCACAAGCTCACCGAGCTCAAGAACACCTCTCCTCCAGAGGTTGTTCTTCCCTTGTACTTGTTCATCCTCAGCCTACAAGGCAATCCACCGCACCACACTGGAGTAGGGTATTACACCACATCGGTGTCCCAAACCAATATAAACTCTTGTGTCCCTTCTTCTTCGAGTTCGACAAGCTGAGCTTTGAGATCGTGGTGAGGGAGTGAGCTAGGGGGAGGGAGAGATCTTTGTGCGCACCCCAGTGTTCGAACCTTAAGGGTTTTGCCGGAACCCGCAATCCGACCTTTGGCGCGCCAGTTAGGGGTGCGCCAAAGCCTCTCTTCCATCAGCCGACCCGCCAACATTCCGTGGTGCCGATGTCCGGCATCCCAAGGACCAATGCCGACCACTGGGCAGCTTGGCCAGTCCGGGCGGCACCGTCCGCCCAAGAAGACCACAACTCCGCGCTCCAAGTGGCCCGTGCACCGCCGAACGCTGTGGGGTGCGGTCCGGCGCCTTCCACCCTTACCCCGCGGCGCACGCAGGACACCGCAAGGGCCTCGAGCTACGCCGCAGCGACGGCGCCGCATACCCGACGGGAGCAAGCAAACATGAGAGTCACACTCATAGTGGCGCGGGAGCTGATGCGGTGCTGACTAGCAGAGAGCGGTCGCGATGCATTGCTTGAGCGCGTCGCTGAGCTGTTGGACGCCGCAACCAGGGGTACGCCACCTTTCTGCTCCTTACCTACGCCTCAGGTTGTGGCCAGATCGCACGGTGGGCCTCACCACACCTGCGTGCTCCCGGGCGCACCAGGAGGGTTCACCGGCAACAACGCGGCCAGCGGAGCCGGGCACCCAGTCACGCCTGTGCCTCACCAAGTGGGAGCAGTCACGAACGTTGCCACCTTCGGCCCCCAGCAGGATGCCGCCCTGCCATCCCCGGGGCTGCGCGCTGGCCCCGGTGGCGTGGAGCGCGCGGCATTTCGGCGGGATTTCCGGGACGGCGGCTCCGGAGGCCTATGTGCCCCGCATGATGGACCGAGAGTACACGCCAGAGGATGACCCCGGCTCGTTCCTCGAGCCGGGTTGGGAAGAGGAGACGCTGGAAGTTGAGGCCTTCCAGGAGCCACCCAGGAGCCTCGTTGACCCCGCCGGTGACAACAACTGCAGGGTACCGCTAATCTCTCAGGAGCAGGCTTACGCTAACCATGGGTCGCAGGGGGATCAGGTCACAGTGGTGGACAACGGCCCCCGCGACAGCCTCCCTTCCACCAGGGGAAGCGCACTGGGGGCTGCGTGGGAGGGGTCTGGAGCAAGGCCCCTCTCCGCACCGCACGGAGCAAGGCGTCGCCCGGAGGTAGGCCCTCTGTCGGGGAGGCACTTGCAAGCCTCACCCCCGGCAGAGGGCCCGTGGTCGCCGAGCGCGCCGCTAGCGTCCCCTTTGCCCCTTGGCATCGTCCTGGTTTCCGGACGCCCCAACGGTGGTCGAGGGTGGCACAAGGCGGGGCCCTCGTCTGGCGATATGAAGCAAGGCTCACGCCTGTGAAGGTCTCCGCTCGTGACACTCTCACGTAATAATGAGTGGGGTTGTACATGCCCCGGAGTCTCCGGAGTGCCGCCCTCGGGCCTCGGGGGCTCCCGCCCACATCCTAGTGGAAGCACCATGCTCCGCGCTGGCCTTCGACACTGTCCCCCAATGACTATGCTCACAACCAGCGAAAGCACTTAGCTCCGCGCTGGTGGGAAGACAAGAAGACTACCTAGGTGCCGGACGCGGCCATTTGCTTTCGACCTCTTTTTTGTAGCTGAAATTTGCAGCCATTGATCTTGAATTTGAAGTTGTATTTTCATTGGCAATCGTGGGGGGCATCCTTTCTCGTTCTTGTTGATTTCGTGAGTTTCTGGATTCGTGCTTTGTTTTGAGATTTGCGTCCACTACCTCCCCCTTCCGAGCACCTCGCGAGCGGGGGCTGGCCGTGGCATACACGCACTATGCACGCACCCCGTCATGACTGGCGCTCGCTTCTCATGAGGCCCTCTCGGGCAGGCTAGCAGACCCCTCAGGAGACCAAAACCTCGCGAGCCTGCAAGAGACTCCCCTCAGAAGAAATGCACATCCGCAGCTGCCAAATCAGTTTGAAGCCCGACTGGACTAAAGTAAGTTACGGCAGCAAGCCCGCAAGGGGCTCGCAAGCTCACAAAAGCGCGTTTTAAGCCTAGCCTAAGAAGTAAAATGGTAGTCCATTTACATGAGGGGCTCCCCCTCCCCAAAATGCTCTTACATTGTGAGGGGTCGTGCCCAAGCTTTTGCATGCAGGTTCAAAATAAAGGAGCGCGGGCTCAGTCAGACATGTCGCTCGCCTCGTCTGACGAATCGCTCCCGGACATGCTGCTGGCGCTATCTTCACCATCATCAACCACACCACCCTCATCCGCCACGACCACCACCGCGTCATCATCAGAAGCAAAGGCCCTAACCAGAGCATCCACATTGTCGTCCACCCAGCGCGCTAGGTTGTCCTGGATGACCTCGGGCACCGGGGCGATGGCGGCGTCAAAGTTAAAGTCAGGATTGGTGTTCAGGAGATGGCTGAAGATGCGGGAGAATGCGCGCCCGAGGAGGCCTCGGCTCTTTTCGTCCACAAGCTCGCGAGCCCTCTTAGCCCGGTTCTCCAGGCGCGTCACGACATCGGCGAAGAAGCGAAGATGGCTGGCGTAATCCTTGGCATGGGAGTGAGGGGCGTGCTCATCGCAGATGGCGCCTAGCACCTGATTGGCCCTCGTCCCGAGGTCCTGAAGCATGGGAATATGCTCGCGCAGTAACGTCTGCTGGCAGAGTGCCTGTTCCCTGCTCTGCTGCGGGAAGGACTCGGCGCTGGTAACCCGCTACTGAAGCGGGAGCAGCTCGGCGCGGGCGGAGGCCAGCTCGGCCTGCATGGAGATCAAGGCAGCTGCTGCGGCCTTCTCGCGCTGCTCCGCGGCCAACCTCGACCTGAGGGCGGCGGTCCTGCCCTCAGCTTCGGCTTCCACGAGCTTCAGCTTCAGATCGTACCTGTTGGCAAGATCAGCACGAGCCTCGACCACTCTGCGGTCAACTTCCTCCTGGGTCCTGGCCTCGCGCGCGCTGGCAGCATCTTCCGCTTCGGCGACCTGGCGCTCCCTTGTCTCCAACCGCTCAAGCTCGAGGCTGCGCTCCATAGCCTCCAGCATCAGCGCTTCCTCATGCCTCAAGATCTCCCCCTCATCAGATGGCGCCCCCTTCATCGACGCCAAGGCAGCCATGCGCGCCTCCACTTGCTGCTCCAGGGAGGCACTCAAGGCCAAGAGCTCCTGCCTACACTTCTCAGCGACCTCGCGGCGGTGGTCTGCCTCCCTGGCTTCCTCCAAGGCCCGGGTGTTGGCCTTGCGTGAGGTTGCGAGGGATGCCTCGGCCTTCGCGTTGGCGTGCTCGTGATGGAGGCGCCCGAGGTTGATGGCAACCTTCAGTTGATTCCATTAGTCCACCAGCCAGAGACCCTCAGCTTCAAGGCGGGCGTCGACATCCACGAGTTCTTCCCCAAGCTGACTCAGCGCACCCATCGCCTCCCGGAAGAGCTCGTGGGGGACAGCACCTCGCTTGCGCGCGAGCTCGAATGCATGACCGGGCCCGTCCCTCGAGCCGGAAGTCATTGAAGAGGTTCGAGGAGACCCGCTTCCTCCCAGCAGGGGGCTGGGGGCTGGTGCCTTGCCGGACGCCCTTCGGGCCCTGTCAGGGGCCCCGGGGGGGAGTGGCTCGTCACCTGAAGGAGAGGCCAGGGCTGAGGCCACCTAGCCGCGGTTGACTACCAGAGGAGGAGCCCTTGGCACGCCTGCCGCACCCCAAGCAAGGCCACAAAGGAGAGATGGCAAGAACGCGGGCTCGAGGCGCCAAGCTGGCGCACTTGCCTCTCCGGCCGACCTTGCGCCAAGCGCGGCATGCTGGCTTGAGGCGCTCGAGGCCAGCAGGGGACTTGAGGCAGTAGGAGGGTGCTTCCCGTGAGATTTCGCCGCCTTAGCAAAAGGGACCCTGAGGAGCCACAGTCAGGAGGGGAAGCAGCACTCGAGAAACTAGAAAGATAAGGTACTCACTCGTTTATGGCGATATACTTCCTCTATTTCCATGGCCGGAAGGCATCACCGCTGCAGCTTGGAGACCCCTTCCTCTTCCGGAGCACATCGAAGTTCAGTCGGAGCCGGCCGAAGCCCAGGGTACGGTCACCAGCTCCGGGCGCAACTAGGGTAGCTCCTGAGGAGGTGACCTCATGGGTGCCGTACTGCGTGGCGACCGTGGCCTCTGCCTCGCGGCGACCCGCCGGGGCCTCGGGGGCTGTAGCCTCAGGAGTATCGGGCTGCGACGCCCCTCCGACCACTTCCTCAGGACGACTCTCCAGGGGGCCGTGGGTCGGCCCTCCGGATCTGCTGAGCGCGCCCTCCCCTTTTTCAAAGTTTTGAAGAAGGCGGGTCCAATGAAATGGACTCAGGAGGCAGAGGCAGTGCTACAAGATTTGAAGAGGTACCTCTCCTCCACACCAATACTAGTCGCGCCTAAGCCGCAAGAGCCATTGCTGCTATATCTAGCGGCAACGAATTAAGTGGTCAGTGTTGCGCTAGTGGCACAGAGAGAACTTGACGAAGAAACATCGGTAGCAGCGAAGCCGTCGGATGATGGGCCGGGGCATTCCCCGGCAGGGCCTGATGCCGGCAAGGCGGAACCCCCGGTAAAGCCCGGTCCCGGCAGCACAGAGTCTGCGCAAGTGGGCGAAGTCAAACAGAAGAAGAAGGTGGTGCAGCACCCGGTCTATTTTGTCAGTTCCCTCTTGCATGGGGCTAGATCAAGATATTCTGGTATACGGAAGCTACTTTTCGGCCTTCTTATGGCCTCGAGAAAGCTGTGTCACTATTTCCATGCACATGAGATCACCGTCGTCACCCGCCTCCCTTTGCAACGAATCTTGCACGACCCGGATGAAACTGGGAGGATTGTGGAGTGGGGGTTGGAACTGTCAAGCTTTGGCCTCAAGTTTGAAAGTACTTCAACAATCAAGAGCCGAGCCTTGGCAGAATTCATAGCAGAATGGACCTCAACGCCCGACGAAGAAATTCAAGAAACTACCCTTCCCGGCAAGGAGATGAGCCGTGATTGGATTATGTACTTTGATGGAGCTTTCTTGCTGCAAGGTGCTGGTGCCGGCGTGCTACTCGTCGCACCCACCGGATAGCGCCTCAAGTACGTAATCCAGATGCACTTTCCCCGGGAAAAATCAACGAACAACACTTCAGAGTACGAGGGATTGCTTGCTGGTCTCAGGATCGCGGCAGACCTCGGGATCAGGAAGCTCATCGTCAGGGGTGATTCGCAGCTAGTCGTCAAGCAAGTTAACAAGGATTACCAGAGCCCGTTGATGGAGGCCTATGTGGATTAAGTGAGGAAGTTGGAGGAGCGTTTTGACGGTCTACAAGCAGAGCATGTTCCCCGAGCAAAGAACAGCATTGCCGATGACCTGTCGAAACGCGCTACCCTCAAGTTGCCTGTGGAACCTGGTACCTTTGTGCTTCAGTTAACCCAGCCATCCGTTGAGCCCTCAGCGGGACAGAATAAGCGAAGGAAGGCGGGCCCCGGCAAGTACTTTCCCATTGAGCTCCCAGGAGCTGCCGGCAAGGAAGTTGCCAGGTACCCCAAGCTTGTCGGGGAGCAGCAACCTCCGGCAGGGCCCCAAGCCCTGACCGTAGAGGCAGCTGCCCCTACGGCCGAAGATGAGCCTTTGGTCCTTGCCGTCGAGCCCCAGGCACCGCAGCGCACCGTCTGTTTCCTCCAAACAGGGGAACTCCCCGAGGAACAGGAAGAAACAGAGAAAGTAGCCCGTCGGTCCAGCATGTACAGTTTGTGGATGATGCCCTATACAGAAGGAGACCGAACGGTGTGAAATTGAAGTGCATTCCTGGAGGACGGGCTAGAGCTGTTGGCAGAGATACATGGAGGCATGTGTGGCTCCCACATAGGGTCAAGAGCCCTTGCCGGCAAAGCGTTCCGGCAAGGCTTCTTCTGGCCCACCGCTCTCCAGGATGCGACTGCACTAGTAACCAAGTGTGAAGCGTGCCAGTTCCATTCAAAGAAGCTTCATCAGTCAGCCCAAGCCCTTCAAACAATCCCTATTTCCTGGCCATTTTTGGTCTGGGGGCTCGACATACTGGGCCCCTTTCCCCGTGTTGTCGGGGGCTTTGAATACTTGTACGTCGCGATCGACAAGTTCACAAAGTGGCCGGAAGTGGAACCGGTGAGAATGGTGACAGCACAATCAGCCGCCAAGTTCTTCAAGAGACTAGTCTGCCGTTTTGGTGTGCCGAATAGAGTCATCACCGACAACAGCACGCAGTTCACGAGCCACACCTTCATGCAGTATATCCAAGACCTCGGCGGCAAGGTTTGTTTTGCTTCTGTTGCTCATTCCAGAAGTAATGGCCAGGCTGAGAGGGCGAATGCAGAAGTGTTGCGAGGCCTCAAGACCAGAACTTTTGACAGGCTACACAAGTGCGGAATGCGCTGGATTGATGAGTTGCCGACAGTTCTTTGGTCGATAAGAACGACACCAAATCAAGCCACTAGCCAGACACCCTTTGCCCTGGTATATGGGGTAGAAGCAGTTCTCTCCATGGAACTCATATACGGGTCACCTCGAGTGCTCGCTTATGACGAGCTTGAGCAAGAGCAGTTGCGCCAAGATGATGCGACGCTCCTTGAAGAAGATTGTCTTCAGGCTGCTGTGCGAGCTGCTTGCTACCAGCAAGCCTTGCGCCGCTACCATAGCCGCAAGGTTCACGCCCGAAGCCTTGAGGAAGGCGACCTTGTTCTTCGGCGAATCCAATCCACCAAGAGTTCAAACAAGTTGACGCCAAAGTGGGAAGGCCCTTATCGGGTAATACGAGTCACCAGGCCTGGCGCAGTCCGCCTGGAGACCGAAGATGGCATTCCGATGAGCAATTCCTGGAATATCGAACATCTTCGCAAGTTTTACCCCTAAGGCACGGTTGCCGGGAGCCCCGGAAACCCCCCTTTTTGTACTAGCCTTGCTGGCAAGGCATGTAACCCTATGTACAAAGCCAGGCGCAGACCCTATGCGCAGTCAGGCAAAGAAAACCCTGAGTATGTACAGTTTCCCGTTGATTTCCGTGTTTATGTGTATACGTATATACATGCTTGTCCAGGATATTGTACTGCTTTTTGATTCAGACAAATGTTAATGGACCGCCAAGGTTCCGTGCTCTTGCCCTGTCTTCTTTCCAGCCGTGGCAAGGACGCTCGATCTCGCCAAGGACTCGGCTCCGGCAAGAAGTTGAGAAGACTGCCCGGCACGGCGATCCCCGGCAAACCAAACAGATAAAGTCCACCTCTTGCCCATTCATGTTCGTAACCTGTGACTTGTGCATTAGAAGACCTCGCCACTCTCTTTTAAACTCGGGTGCTCCCTGTTGGATTCTGATTTCCGGCAAACCCTTGAGGTTCGAACTCTGGGGTGCGCATGAAGAACTCTCTCTCCCTGGCTCGCTCGCACAACGATCTCATGGCCTAGCTCGACGAACCCAAAGAACACGAGACACAAAGGTTTATACTGGTTTGGGCCACCGTTGTGGTGTAATACCCTACTCCAGTGTGGTGGTGGTGGATTGCCTCGTAGGCTTAGGATGAACTAGTACAAGGTACTAGAAGAACGCCCGTACATTGCAACGGGGCCACATTAACTTTAAGAGTTCAATATTAATATTCTCATAAATATGAAGTGACATTGTCGTCCTTTTTACCATCAAATCCACAAACACACACTCTCTCCCTCCCTCTTCCTCACTCTCTCTCCTCCTCTCCCTCTCTCTCTAACACACACACATATCCATCTTATTGAGTACGGGACTCTATTTCACAAACACACGCTAGTGCATAACAATATGGATTCCGCGTACTATATTTGCCACCACAACTGAGGGAATTAATTTCATGTAAATCGGCCAGCCACATCTCAAAAAATACGCGGAGGAGGTGGTCCGGGTCGGCGTCGGCGCCGTCCGGCGCGGGCCACGGGCCCGCTTCCAAGTGCGTCTGCGCGCCGGCCACCCACGCCGGGTCCTTCAAGTGCCGCTTCCATCACACCAACTCCCAGGGTCACGGCCACGGCCAGGGCCAGGGAAGCCGCCCTTCTTCGCCCCCTTCACCGGCCGCGGCCAACGCGGTGCCGCGGCACCCGGCCTCGCCGTCCTCGTCCTCCGGCACCGTCGCGACCCAGTGACGCAGCCCAAGCATCGGCCTCGAGAATCAAGAACGCTCGACAACGGAAAGGGAAGGGAAGATCATATACATGTCATAAGAAAGGGAGTTTATTTACTCCTCCCTCGATGTATTGTTTCCTTTGTTTGGAGATTGATTACCATCCGTGAGTTAAGGTAAGGTTAATGTGGCTGAACGATTTTTCTAAAAATTAATTATTTGTTTTCTAATTAATGTGATTGAGTGATTTAAGATAAGGTTAATTAATTTAGATTTGATCTTTAGAGATTGTTCGTGATTGATTCTACATTACTAAATAACTTACGCCAGTATGGAAAGTTCTGATATGTTCAGATTTCTTTCGTTGTGTGAGAGGGTGACGTGAAAATAAACCGATGAAGTGGGGGAGGGGACGAAAAAAATCTACGGAAAAAACCAGCAAAGGTGGGAGGAGGTACCCAAAAAAACCATGGGAGATGGGACGAAAAAAACCTGAAAACGAGACTACCAACTACTCCATTAGAAGTAGAGTAAAAGGAGTTGGCAGCTTCTCCTCACCGGTTTATTTTCGTCTGTTTTCTTTTTCACCTCACACCACCCCTTCCATTGATTTAAACCAGTTATCAACCTTTGGGAATGCAATAAAAGTCATACGGCAATAAATCAGATCACTTTCGGCAATCAATCTCAAACCTGCCAAGAGATATGGTAACAAAATAATTTCAAATGGAAGGGTGGGAGGACGTTCGTGTACATAAAGCTGGTAATCACCATCGCATAGTAATTACTCCAGAATCAATCACGGTCATTCTCAGAAAAAGACAAAGAATCAATCACGGTCATCCTTCCTAACCATGCACCCATAGGTACGAACACGTTTTCTATCCAAGCGGGCTGTCTTCTCCTCAAGAAAAGTCTAGGGTTTCTTTGCCTCCCGCCGGCGGCGCCGGCAGTCCGCCTCGTCTCCGGTGACTTTAGGACCATGGCGGTGCGGTGGATCTTAGGCCTTGCCGGTGGGAGGGCTCTGTTTTCAGTTGTTTCTTCGTGTTTTGTTAGGGTTTACGTCCTGCTCAGCAAGACGAGATGGCAGCGGCTTCCTGGAGATGGAATAAGGTTCTCCTCGCCTAGCCCCCATCTCGATGGTGAGTCTAACATCATCGGTGGGCGTGTGGACGTGTGTCTCCGACGGGTCTGTCCTTGGTGGACTTGCTCGGATCTGGTCATAGTTCGTCTACGTTCATGTGTTTTCAGGTTGGATCATTTCGATATACGCTACTCTTCATCGGCGGCGGTTGCTGTTCTACTGCGCTGGTCCTATGGGGCTTAGCACGACGACTTTCCGGTTGTCTACTACAACAAGTTTACCTGGCTCCAGCGAGGGAGGGGCAATGACGGCGGCGCGCCTTCGGCTCACTTAAGTGTTTGTAGTCATCGCTAGATGGTCTAAGAATCTGGATGTCATTTTTATCATTTCTGATGTTCGTTGTACTGTCATGATTGAAGATGAATAGATCAAATGTTCTGTCAGAAAAAAAGAACACATTTTCTACCAGCTCTCGCGATCCCAAACCGGTGCGTCAAGACCCAAGCCCTTCAACCGGCGCCACATATGCCGCCACCATGTGAGCAGCCTCCATCCACGATATCACCTCCCCACGTTTCGGACAACGCTGCCTCCCATTCTCCTCATCGGCGCCCTGCAGGCGGAGGCCACCCAGGTGACGCTGATGCCCAGCGAGCGGCCAATGTCCGGGCCGCCTCCACTTCTTCGCCTGTCCTTGCGAAACTATAAAGAAGAATACTGATGTCGGTAGTTGGGCGGCTACCGGATTGGAGTTGGAGGTAGGGTAAGCAAGGGAGCGGAGAAACGGGTGGCGTCCGGGCAACGCATGAGGACTGGCCATCCGCATCGGGGGACCTCTAAATCGCGTGGCGTGGCAACGGTTGAATCGCATGGCATGACGACGGCCTGCCCGCGAGCGAGCACGAGCGGATGGAGGCCAAGTGATTCTGTGGGGTATAGAGTTCGCCGCCAATGTGGCGTACACAGTTCGTCTTCGGCACCAGGCAGGCAAGCTGCATAACAAACATGGCAACTCTTTGTGGATTCGTCATTCGTCGTCTCTATTTTCTGTTCCCTGCTCATGGTGTTTAGGCTAGGTCGGGTCATCTCTCCCCGTTAGCCCATGCATGGCTCCCTTAAAATCCTTGCCTGCCATTTCAGTCTCCTCAGTCTGAACACCATATGTTTGTGTTAATGTCTCGATGAACTCACTCTGTTTGAAAACAGTTACATTGTATGTTAACCTCCAACGGTATTGATTTGTGTACTCAAATAAATATTACAAGAAGATGACAGGTCTATACCATGCATGCATATTTTTAGCTATTACTCTCATTGTTCCTAAATATTTGTCTTTTTAGAGATTTCAAATGAACTACCACATACAGATGTATATAGACATATTTTAGAGTGTAAATTTACTCATTTTGCTCCGTATGTAGTCACTTGTTGAAATCTCTAGAAAGACAAATATTTAGGAACGAAGGGAGTACAATATAGGGTGGAGGTGTCATCTTCGGTATGCTTTGTCATGCCATGCTGGTAGAACGCGGTGATATTAATAACTAACTAATGACTATTAAATTTCAACACTTGTTTGACCAATTTGTCTGCTGTGGTGGCTTCAACATTTAGCATACTGATGACCCGGCCGAACTGCAGTACTGAACGGATGAAGATCGGCATGGGAGGCTTCGCAGCAGCATTTGGTGCAGCGAAAGTTTTTGCACAAATCAATCCTCCTATAATAGATGTACTTCAGTATTAGGTTGTGTGAGCATCCTATTTGTTTAAATGCATTTTCTAATTATTCCCTTTCTCTCACAGGTTCATCTTATTGTCGTTGTCAGTGAGAATATGATTAGTGGCACATGAATGAGACTGGTTGACATTGCGACTGCTTCTAACAGGAGGATAATTGAGGTATATTTTTGTAATCATTCTATTGAATACAGGAATCTGAATGACGCATGGATCATTGTGTGACGCATATCCATTTTTTCATTGTCCAGTTTGTCGGCTGGTTTTTATTTGACGTTGTATTCATTTGCAAACTATGTTCACTAGTAGATTGCCCGTGCGTTGCCACGGGCCAACAAATGAATTTGTAAACAATGATCATTTTCTCCCCACCAATGAGCACATTGCATGTGCACATAATGTTCAACCATACCATAATTGCAAGCATCTTCTTCTCTCTATTCTTACAAACACCACACATCCCTCTAACCGCTCTTTTCCACCGAACTTGTTGTCCATCACCTCCTCTGTCTAGACATCATTCATCCTCTCAATCTATTGCCCCTTGACTTCCGACCTAGGTTTGAGTTTCTTTTTTTTTTACTTTACATGTAGCTTCCATGTGTTGTTTTGTTGTCCAAAATGATACAAAAACAATCTGACCACATCACCTTCAAGATATATTCCTAATATAAGGAATTAAGCTAAATCTAGTTGAATGCGTATGTGTTGCCATGAACAACAAACTTATCTATGAAAACATATATGAAAATGCCAGTATATGCCATGAAGCAAAAAACTTATCTATAAAAACATATATCAAAATATCAGTATATGCAGTGTATAAATCACATGCTTAGGACTATGCTGTGACAAACAGTTCTTGTCTATCCCTCGCTTTCCTCTAAATATGTTTCTCCAAGCATGCATTCAATTTCCACCCTCACCAAAATATATATTTTCATGTGCTCCTTCAATCCCATCTTACCACACCCCCTCCCCACTCCACGTGATTCCCTTTACATCATTGTGTTGCACATGTGATCTTTAAAAACGAGGCAAGTGAATGGCATCACCAACATTAGTCATCTACATTGGGCACTCGGGAAGAATGTACAATCGTCTCCTCCAACCAGATTTCAGAAAAAGGTACAATCGGCTTCTCCGGCCAGATTTCATTCTGTCTATGTTTGACTTTTCTATATTGACGACTTCTGTCTTTGAAGCAAATTCTAGAATTCCTCCTGTTCAAGACAAGTACTAAAATTGAGATGCAAAACTTTAAGATGTACATAATTTCTTACACAAATCCTCTTGCCAAATCATAGAGCTTGAAATTCTGTGTTGACAAAACCATCCGAGTGGAGAGTATTGCAATGCACAACCAATACTGGATATCAAAATGGCGTCACCAAGCATAGAAACAGACACTTAAGTTGATAGCATGAGATATATTGGCATACATAAATTATTTTTGTACCCCACACAGAATATAGTAACTACTTATCTAACAGCTTTGCTTCTCATAAATCCATCGTGAGCAGGGTTTATAGTCGATGCACGAGCAAACAGTTGAGAACCATATAGCTAAATCAAGCAATGCTAAAGAAATCATATTATGACCCCTACTATGTTAGCTGCTTAGTGAATTCTTTACATGAAAAAGGCTTTAAAAATGTGATAAGTACCTACTACTTCAAATAACACAATGAATCGAACTATAACTAAAACCTTAGTTCTTAATATTTTTAGCAAATGGAGAACATAATTTCATGAAATCTTGATATTTAAACCATGTATACATTACACATTACAATTGCCAAACAACTGATAATACCAACACGACTTGTATTAGTTTAACACTCTGATGCTAACAGGAAGTTAACCGAACAGACAATACACAGACATCTCCGATTGTTTTTTAAATTACAAATGAAAAGGAAGAAGGTGGTGCCTACTTTCTTTCTTCTTAATATAGTACTTAGAGCACTCATGGTAGGGGTTGAACGCGTTGATACATCAGTTTCTCTGTCCATACATCATCGGCAGTATTTTATTTTTGGAAACACGGTTTCTTAGGGCCCGATTCATTAAACAAGGAAGAATAGAGTTGCCTGATTAATTAACGGAAACCCAGGCAAAAAGCGTTACAGCATGCCCACATAGAAGGGCACCCGGCCGACCTGGAACCAACAAGACCACATACACCACTAAGGAGAGCACACAACTAATAAGCTCACCTAACTAATCATTATCGGCAGACATCGGTTTCAGCTCATTGCCGGTGGCGGATGAACAGAGCCGAGTGTCTCCCTATTTCCTAAAATGGTCTCCTCTGGACTAAATTGAGTCAAGTAAGAAAAGAAGAGGATGCAAAAATAGTGGAAAGAAGTCATACACTTTGCCGCTTTCATATGCACGGTCGATAAGGTAGGAATACTTAATATCCTCAAAACACTTTCCTAGTGATGAAAGTGATTCATTAAAGTAAATAAACAGACAAACTTTGGTAACTTTCCTATGTCGTCCTTGATCATTGACCACATACACCAGCAGCCTGTTGGCAGCTTCTTATGCCAACAGATTTCATAGAAGGATTAATCCCATCCATCGGCTAGTCACCCTCATCATCTAAACCAGCTTCAACATTTCAGAAATCAGATCCGTAGTTTTTAAAAAGAGCTAGATGAAATAAAACAAATTGTTATCACAAAAAAAACATGTGTATCAAAATACTCCCTCTAAAGAAATACAGGAGTGTTTAGATCACTACTTTTGTGATCCAAACGCTCTTATATTTTTTACGGAGGGAGTAGATGTTATCATCGAATTATAGTCATGAGATTTGCTTGCACTTCCTTCTGAAATAGAGGAAATGTACTTGAATGTATCCAGAACCGTAAATTTAATATTGAAATAAATTTTATGACAAATATAACAACATATATCAAAATCCCCTTCATAAAAGCACGGCTGAATCATAATAGTTGACAAATTTTCTTGCATAAAAATTATCAGGCAGAAAGGTTAGAATGCACGTGTAGCAATAAGATTGACACTAATTATCAATTTTGAATACCACTAAACTTCTTTTTCCTTGGTCTCCGAGAAGATGCATACTTTCTTTCGAGTATCTTAGGTTCGCATCGACAAGGGTATTCTCCAAATCAACCTTTTATGTCTACCGCAAGGCGTCAGGCATAATACTTCGTGAAATGACAACAAGTATAATGTAAAATTGTAAAGAGGTCTAAATTTACTCAGGAAACATCAGAATACATAACTTCAAAATAGAGAGAACTATAAGAAGATAACACCTATAATATAAAATTTGAATAGATCTAAAGTTATTTTGTAAACATCAGAATACATAATCTTAGGAAGTGGTGCGTTGGTAGGGTGTTTCAGTGGGGGCGAAAACAACGACATTTGATCTGCCAAATGGCAAAGATGGTTTATATGTAACACAAACAAATTAATGGATAACAATAGAGAAATCGAGTTCACTTTTCTTTCTAAAATAGCAAACAATGAATCACTTCTCTGGCATGCCAAATGGTAAAGCTGATTTCCTAGTCCACTGTAGTAGAGATATAAGATGGAAAACCAAATTAAGTGCCAAAACATGTTTCAAAGTTAAATTCTCAGGCTGCACACAATTGAAATACGTAAAAAAGGGGTTTGTGCGTAGGGTTTGTACTTTTTCAAACAACATAGCTAATAATAGTGAAATGAAAATATTAAAATATTACATAACAGACATCTGAGGCACGTATTTTAGCTGCAATTTAACCAAAATGTGTACCTCTGAATGCGCTTGAATGTATGCAGAAAGAGGTTTGAAGACATTGTATATTACGTCAACCAGCAGCCCTGGCAATCAATAAGTTCCTTCCTTTCCTCCATAAGCTTTTTTGCTATTCCATTTGAACCTTTCCGCCTATCTCTAGGAAAATGAACGCCTCAGTATATGATTATTGATAATGTCGAATCCATCTATCTTAGTACTATTGCCATTTAACTTGGAGACAACCCCACAAATTCGCTATTGAGAAGCTAGTAGTAGAACTTCAGACTTTCCATCTAACTGTGGTTAGAATGCTTTTGGAAGCAAGTAGTGTATATACCCTGCATATAGCAGCAACACTGAAATGTGTAAAATTTCAGAGACAAGGTTGAATATAGCAAAACCAAAAAAGAAATGGGCATCAGGAAGCACTTGACTAATGGCAAAAAGGCAGCAGCAAGATGTTGTACCAAAACATGTGAATCCTGTCCTCCTTGTTTCTGATATATAAAGAAAAAGTATGAAGCACTTGACATGTCAGTTGGTGTCCTTCACTTAGGAAAGCAAAGTTCAACCTAAATGTACTCTGTTTCTATCCTGAATATATACTATGTTTTTAGACTGAATATACTTTGTTTTCAGACTAAAAGTGGCATGTAATTCAGCATGATTGTTTTCAAAACTTGGCAAGGATCAAACATGATAGAAATATATGACATACACCTCCTAGCATATAGTAAATGTCATATGTCATGATCAGGACATGGCAAAGATCAAACAGTCAACATGTCAAACATGACATAAAGAGTAAATGGCATAGATGCCATAATCAGAACATGGCAGAGATTTCAAACTCCAGCCGGCCAGCCCCAAACCCCTCTGGCCGCTACCCTAACCCCAACGCCAAACAACCCCAATCTTCCCAAAAATCAAAATTTTACCAACATTGGGAGTGAACAGGATGGGTACTACCTGCTCCCGATCGCACATTCTCTGGTCAAGCGGGCGTTAGATGCCACGTCATCATAGGTGGAGAGGCCAAAGCAGTGGAGTTTGGGTCGGGAGGCCAAAACTTTACTCGGCAACTAACGATGCCCAGGCCAGCGTGGCAAAACAACCTGCTAAAACAGCTCTACAACAAACAGGCATACAATTTTTACCTGGATGAAGTGTATGCCCAAATCTTAAAATCAAAATTCTGAACTGCAGTATTTGTTCCCTGTTCCTCATAATGGCTTGAAAAATGAGTGCAATGTCTCCTCACATCTGCAATGTATTCTCAACATTGAAATTTTTGGCCTTCAAGAACATGCATCATACATTCATATAGCCAAGTGTTAGATCCTGTCTTTTTACAAATCTATCTAACACTACCAAGGAAAAAAGGAAAAGGATAACGGGAGAATATTTCCTGGCAGAACATGATATGTATTAGCCGTTGTGCTTGTCCAGGAGGAGTCTGTGCACCGTGCGGGAAGCAGAAATCGCTGACCTCTGTCAGTGCTACTATTTTAAGAAGTAACAATGCAAGATCCCTCTCTACATAAAGCGAAACAAAGACAAGGAGGAGTACTGGAAGTAATCTCTCACACTAATTTGCATCTTGATTGAGTGGTAAAACTATATCATAATACGAAAGGATAACAACATAGTGTATCATCATAAAGACAACATGAGGGGCAGTACAGAACTGCCAGTTAAGTCAAATAATAAACACCTTATATTTTTATTAGATAGAATATATTTGGCTCTCTACAAGGTTAGTAGTAAGTCTCTACAAGGTCAGTAGTCTTACTGGATCTTTAAACTGCTTGTTCACTTGCTCGATCACGTCCTTCATGCCTTCTAATCACCAAGACCAAAGAGTCGACAGGCATGTCACCATCATACAATATTGTGTTCATCTGAGCTAGTCCATTTAATATTTCTCAAGAATATGGGCGTCCAGCTTGATATCCCATCCTTCTTTGGATACTGAATAGCTAGTGAGGCTCACCAAAGGCATACAAGATTCCATCAGGAATACCTCTATCCTGTAAACGGTCTATACAGAAGATTTAGTATAGAAAGAACATTTTACAACAAGCTGTGGTATATAACAGGTCAATAGAACAGGGAATTTTCAAGTACTTACCCAACATGAATACCATGCAGGTTTCCTTCAGTTCCGCAGTTTGCAATGTATCCAATGTATACCCAGTACTCATCCATTTCTAATTCCCAGAGGTGAGAAAACAAAGCCAATACTCCCAGCTTGAACATCATTAATCCCGCGACAAGTCATTAATCTACTAATTATCCTGCAAGAAGTAAAAAACAATAGAGTTAATTTCGCTCTTTGCTCGAAAAACTAAAAACATGTTCTTCTTGATGGGATTACAGTTCCTAAAAAAGATGGGATTACGGTGCACTCAGAAATCTGAGATTATTTGCCTCTATATGAACATCGGCCCTCAGAACATCATCACCGTGCATGTTTTCGCACCAAATTAGAACTCAAAATTTCTGGACGATCATATAGAATAACGGTGGAGCTTCTCAATTTGGGAGATACGCAATCAAGGGGTAGCATATCTGGTTGGTAGGAAGATACATTGTTGTCTATGTAGTAGGAAAAAAATAGCCAATAGAAACCATGACTTTGTTAATCAGGCAACTATGTTAAGTAAACAAAAATCCTCTTTTATCCATTAGGCAGGAAGATAGGTTGTTGAATAGTACTGCAAGAGAACCGGGAAATAATGGAAAAAGAAACTGAAATATTGTACTTGCACGGTGTAATTTACAGAAACAGTGAAGCATTTCCATACCTGATGATTTCATGAACCTTTGATGAGACTACCAACGTGATTCAACGGAAGCACACAACGGTTATGGCAACTGCGCCGCCTAGCTCAAGGTCTTTGATGCATACACGGCCTTATTGACTCCGCCGTCTCGAACTTCCCCGACCACTTCATACACCCTGACCCCAATGCCTCCGTCCCATTTGCTCCATCACCATCGTGGAGATCTCCCTCCCCGTGCCGCTTGTATCTAGCGTGAGTTGAGCGCACAAATAGATCAGAGAAGAGGCGGTTGAACACACAAATAGATCAAGAAGAGACGATCATATTGAGTTAGATGTAAATACCTGTGTTCCTCCTTGATGTAAGGAACGGCCGGCACGGCCTTGCGCCACTCCCGCAACGCGACCATGCCCTGCCCTAGGGTTCCGCGACGACGCGGGTGGCTGCGTCCCACAACCACACCCTCCCATGGGTCCTGCCCCTGATTCAAGACGACGGAGACATTAGGAGTAGAGATGAACAGCCTCCTGACGAGAGGTGTTCTTGTGCTCGGTGAGCTGGTGAGTGTGAGGGTGGTCTGAATCAGCCGTCCTCCCTTGCTACGGTGGTGGCTAGTCCTATTTATAGAGGCCCTGGTCCTCTTCCCAAATGTAGGCGGGAAGGGATCCCACAACGACCAATTTTCAAGGAAGACAACTAGTACAAGCTATCCTGACAAAAGGTGGTCTTCGCCTGCCAAAGGCTCTGGTGCTGATCCAGCCGTGGGCTCCACGGTGACCCCCGTCCTGCTGGTCTTGGTCTCGTTGCACCGATATGGAAACCTTTGCCCGATTCCTCGGGACTCCTCGCCTGCGCCTGCCTCTTTAGCACCAAAGAGGAAACTGGTACACTGCGCGCGGTAGCACCCGTCTGGCCTTGGTCGTCATGGCTCACGTCACGTGAACCTCGCGAGGTGCCCCTTGCATAGATATCTCCGCTCCTCGGGAGCCAGCCTAGCGAGGCCGCCCCTGAGGAGGTCTTGGTGTCGTCCGCCTCACGAGGCTTGGCCCCTGGCAAGGGACTTGAGTGGTTGCTGCTGAAGATGGGCCGTACCAGGCTGTTGGTGGAGCCACGCCATGGGCCGCAGGCAGGCAAGTCTGGGTACCCCCGTTCCCAAGACGCCGACAGTAGCCCCCGGGCCCAAGGCGCGCTCGAACTTGGCTTCGAGGCGAAGCCAAAGGGTAAGTGCGGAGCGCCGCGGGCCCTAACCGCCTACGGCCTTGATTGGCGCATGGCGATTGACGGGACGTGGGCGCCTCCGCTTCCCCATGCTGCCTCGGCAACCGTTCTCACCTGACAAAAGGGCTGGCGCGCGCTGCAGAGCCTTCATTACCTTCCTTCATCTTGCTCCAGATCCTCTTTCTCCTTCGTGCCCCGAGAGACTCCAGATCCACACGAACCCCTCTCCGAGCCTGCAGCTGATGGCGTACGACAAGGCGAAGGCCCCGCACTCTCCCTCCTGGTATGAGCCGGCTTTGAGCACGCCAAATGTCTCGGAGAAGAACCTCACTGCCACGCTCCTGATGACGGCGGACGGCAGCAACGAGGGGGGAAAGACCACGCTCCGGGCTGGCTCCGCCGAGCCGGAGGCCTCAGGCAGTACCTTCTTGTAACGCCCGCGATGCGGCTATATCTCCCACGTGTCGAGGCACGACTTAGAGGCATAACCGCATTGTGGTATTGTCGCAAGAAGGGTCATCTTCACACAATCCCATGTAATGAACAAGAATGGGATAAAGAGTTGGCTTACAATCGCCACTTCACACAATACATAAATATAATCCATACATCATCCAAAATACACTCATAGACCGACTACGGTCAAGATCCAAATGAAAATAAGATAACCCCAAATGCTAGATCCCCGATCGTCCCAACTGGGCTCCACTACTGATCATCAGGGAAAGACACATAGTAACGACCACGTTCCTCATCGAACTCCCACTTGAGATCGATCCCATCATCTGCACTGGCATCGTCGGCACCTGCAACTGTTTTGGTAGAATCTGTGAGTCACGAGGACTCAGCAATCTCACACCCGCGAGATCAAGACTATTTAAGCTTATAGGAAAGGATGGTGTAATGAGGTGGAGCTGCAACAGGCAATAAGCATATATGGTGGCTAACATACGCAAAAAAGAGCGAGAAGAGAAGCAACGGAACGGTCGTCATCTAGTAATGACCAAGAAGTGATCCTGAACTCCTACTTACGTCATTCATAACTCAAACCGTGTTCACTTCCCGGACTCCGCCGAGAAGAGACCATCACGGCTACACACACGGTTGATGTATTTTAACTGGGTCAAGCGACAAGTTCTCTACAACCGGACATTAACAAATTCCCATCTGCCTCATAACCGCGGGCACGACTTTCGAAAGATAATACCCTGCAGGGGTGTCCCAACTTAGCCCATCATAAGCTCTCACGGTCAACGAAGGATAAACCTTCTCCCGAAAAGACCCGATCAGTCTCGGAATCCCGGTTTACAAGACATTTCGACAATGGTAAAACAAGACCAGCAAAGCCGCCCGAATGTGCCGACAAATCCCGATAGGAGCTGCACATATCTCGTTCTCAGGGCACACCGGATGAGCAGTCCGTACAACTAAAACCAATCCTCGAGTTTCCCCAAGGTCGCGCTGCAAAGGGCTCTAGTTTGGACCAGCACTCAGAGGAACACTGGCCCGGGGGTTTAAAATAAAGATGACCCTCGGGCTCTAGAAAACCCGGGGGAAAAAGGCTTAGGTGGCAAATGGTAAAACCAAGGTTGGGCCTTGCTGGAGGAGTTTTATTCAAGGCGAACTATCAAGGGGGTCCCATAAATCACCCGACCGCGTAAGGAACGCAAACTCAAGGAATATAATACCGGTATGACAGAAACTAGGGCGGCAAGAGTGGAACAAAACACCAAGCATAAGGCCGAGCCTTCCACCCTTTACCAAATATATAGATGTATTAATTAAATAAGAGATATTGTGATATCCCAACATATCCATGTTCCGACATGGAACAAACTTCAACTTCACCTGCAACTAGCAACGCTATAAGAAGGGCTGAGCAAAAGCGGTAACATAGCCAAACAACTGTTTGCTAGGAAAGGATGGTTAGAGGCTGACATGGCAATATGGGAGGCATGATATAGCAAGTGGTAGGTAGCGCAGCATGGCAATAGAACGAACAACTAGCAAAGCAAAGATAGAAGTGATTTCAAGGGGTGGTCATCTTGCCTGCAAGGTTCTCAGAGTTGTCGAGAGCTTGATCCTCGTAAGCGTACTCAACAGGTTCCTTGTTCACGAACTCGTCTCCCGGCTCTACCCAAGACAAGAACACAAGCAATGGAACCACAATCAATCACGGGAAATGCACAAGCAACATGATGCAAAATATGTATGATATGCGATGCATATGCGTGCTCCGGAAGGAAAAAGATGAACAAGGCAGTAACTTGGCAAACCAAGCATGCCACTGGAAAGATGAGATGATTTCGGTCGAAATCGATATAAAGATCACCGGAAACGGATGCACGGTTTGCAAATGGCAAGCAAAACAAGAATGACACGAATCTGCGATTAACAGCATGATAGCACTTAAAATGCAACAAGTAACAATGCTACAGCACTCCAACGTAGCAACAAAGCATAAGGCAGTAATCTACAGGAGATGTTTGACAAAATATGAACACTGAGCTACGGCTAGATCACAACATAACAGGCTCAAACAAGCATGGCAAAAGTGCAAAAGATATCAGGTTCACAGACTTGGTGAAATTACTGGACATGTCTGAAACAGCATCAGGTAGCAATGTTCAGAGCATGAAATCAACATGATACGGGAACTTAACATAGCAAAACAAGGCATGGCAGTATTCTACTAAAAGCACATTACAAAAGTCCCTTACTGATCATAATCCAAAAAGGACCAGAAGATATGATGGCAACCTTGTAACATAGCAAGTTTCGTTAACAGGTTTCAGACTTGGCAGAAAACAGAGAATGGCAGAAACAATAATATGAAGGCATCTTGCTGAGCTTGATGCACTCACCACAAAGCAATGCATGACAAAACAAGCATACCTACAGCAAGATGGCATGTTTATGAAGCTATCCATGGCAAAAACAAAAGCATAGCATGTATGTAAACAAGCTTGGCAAAAATGAATATCATGTTAAAAATCTGCGAGATATATTTTATAGCAAAAGTAGAGCAAGATTGAGTCATGCTATGGCAATCCATAATTGCAAACAAGGGCAGGAATGGACCAATTACAACAATATCTACAAAACATCCTTACTGAACATCTCCAAAATAAGCATGGATCTCTCTGTAACATCAAGTTTACACGGCAACAAAATAACAGCAGACAAAGACTTAGGGAAAAATACTAAGTCCCTGAAATCAGAAACATTACGGGGCCTAGTTTGCATGCTTGTGCTAGTCACCACAGAGATCACAAAAATACATGGCATACACCCTTGGAAAGATGGCATGGCATACAACAAAACACATGTAGAGCTCATGCCCATAAGATGCACAGATTAAATGATACAAAAATAACAAATCTCCAAGTTCTGATAAGTAACAGCAGATAACAGCAACTAGCACTCTTGCACCAGAGATTTGGGCATCAAGATGAACTCTAATGAACATGGTGCAATTGAACAAAATGTAGAGCAGCACGAGACGAACAATTCGATATATTACACACGCGAAACGGAGCTATATGCAAAGAGTTATGATGCTATGAACAAGAGTACATGCTGGAAAATAAAATAACTTAGAATATTTCGAGGGAAAATCGGGGTCAACCTCGTGAGTTGACTGGATCTGGATCGGCGCTCGGGACGAAGCTCGCCGGCCGGAGCTCGCTCGCCGGAGCTCGGGGAGGAGCTGGAGGAGGGAGAGGACGGCGGGGACGAGGAGGCTGCCGGAGGGAGGAGGAGCAGGGCGCCGCGGTGGAGCGGCGACGGCGGGGCAGGGCGACGTGGGCGGCG
>NC_057805.1:146304777-146314608 GCF_018294505.1 Triticum aestivum
GGCCCCCGATTCGCCGGGCGCGACGGCGGCGAGGTGTCCGGTGGCGGCGGACACGTCCGGTGACGGCGGGGAAAGTTTGGCTAGGGTTTCATCTGCGATTGTATACGGGAGGGGATGCATTTATATAGCTAGAGGGAGCTAGGAGAGTCCAAATGAGGTGCGGTTTTCGCCCACACGATCGTGATCGAACGACCTAGAGCATGGAAGAGAGTTTGGTGGGTTTTGGGCTGTTTAGAGAGGGGGTTTTGCTGCAACACAGAGAAGGCATCTGCGGTTACCCGGTTAACCGTTGGAGTACCAAACGACCTCCAAATGGAACGAAACTTGACCGGTGGTCTACCGGTGGTATACCAAGGCCACTTGAAAAGCCTCGGTCCATTCCGAGAACGTTAGACACCCGCTCACGAAAGAAAACAAGAGGGGTGCGCCGGAGGAGATGGGAGCGCCGGATCGCAAAACGGACAACGGGGAAAATGCTCGGATGCATGAGACGAACACGTATGCAAATGCAATGCACATGATGACATGGTATGAGATGCATGACAAGAACAAAATGCAAAACGAAAGACAAAACCCGACCACGGAGGGAATATCATAACACATAGCCGAAAATGGCAAGAGTTGGAGTTACAAATATGGAAAGTTACATCCGGGGTGTTACAACACTCCACCACTACGAGAGGATCTCGTCCCGAGATCTAGGACTGAAAGAACTCCGGATATTCGGAACGGAGGTGGTCCTCGCGTTCCCAGGTGGCTTCCCTGTCCGAATGGTGCGACCACTTCAGTTTTAGGAATTTGATTGACTTGTTGCGAGTCTTGCGCTCAGTTTCTTCAAGAATACCAACGGGGTGCTCATGATAAGACAAATCTTCTTGGAGGTCAATCTCTTCGAAGTTGATAGTGCGCTCAGGCGTCTTGAAGCACTTGCGGAGCTGTGACACATGGAACACATCGTGCACGTTCGCGAAGTTGGAAGGAAGCTCAAGTTGATAGGCGAGATCGCCTCTTTTGCCAATGATCTTGAAAGGACCCACGTATCTAGGGGCAAGCTTCCCTTTGATACCGAAGCGACGAGTACCTTTCATTGGAGAGACGCGGAGGTAGACATGGTCTCCGATCTCGAAAGCCACATCACGGTGCTTACTGTCATAGTAACTCTTCTGGCGCGATTGCCAGGCTTTGAGATTATCACGGATGACTTTACACATTTCTTCAGCTTCTGTGATTAAGTCATTGCCAAGAAGTTGGCGTTCACCAGTCTCTGACCAATTGAGAGGAGTACGGCACTTTCTGCCATAGAGAATCTCGAATGGGGCCTTGCCCGAACTTGCTTGGAAGCTGTTGTTGTGTGAGAATTCGGCATATGGAAGACAATCTTCCCATTTCATGCCAAAGGAAATGACACAAGCCCTGAGCATATCTTCAAGAATTTGATTAACTCGCTCGACTTGGCCACTAGTTTGAGGATGGAAAGCTGTGCTGAAGCGAATGTTTGTGCCCATGGCCTTCTGGAAGGAGTCCCAGAACTTAGAGGTGAAGATGCTTCCACGATCTAAAGAAATCAATTGTGGAATGCCGTGCAAGGAGACAATTCTGGAGGTGTATAGCTCTGCCAACTGAGCTGCTGTGATGAATTCTTTGATTGGAAGGAAATGCGCCACTTTAGAAAGCTTGTCGATGACAACGAAGATAGCATCATTTCCGCGCTTGGACTTTGGAAAACCAGTCACGATCAAACTTCCATTCTAGGATAGCAAGAGGTTGGAGGAGACCAGCTTGTCATTGGTGTTCTGCTTTCACTCTTCGATAGACATCACATTCATTCACGAACTGAGCAATTTCTCGCTTCGTTCGAGTCCACCAATACGACTGCTTGAGGTCATGGTACATCTTCGTACTTCCAGGATGAATGGAAAGAAGAGAATTGTGTGCCTCGTTCATAATGAATTTCCTTAGATCACCTTTAGGAACCACAATCCGGTCCTCAAAGAATAAAGTGTCTCTGTCATCAATGCGATAGCACTTGTATTTGGAAAGACCCTTGTTGATACCACGTTTCACCTTCTTCACCATGGCATCAAGAAGTTGTGCCTCACAAATTTGATCTTCCAAAGTAGGAGAGACTATGAGGTTGGCAAGAAAGCCTTGAGGAACAACTTGGAGATTCAGCTTGCGGAAAGCTTCACAAAGATCCGGTTGGAATGGCTTGAGAATTAAGCTGTTGCAATAAGCCTTCCTGCTTAAAGCATCTGCAATGACATTTGCCTTGCCTGGAGTATGTTCGATACTCGGATTGTACTCTTGAATCATTTCGACCCATCGAGTCTGCCTGAGGTTGAGGTTGGGCTGAGTGAAGATGTACTTGAGACTCTTGTGATCGGTGAATATGTCCACTTGTCTTCCCAACAAGAGATGTCTCCACGTTATCAATGCATGGACAACTGCCGCCAACTCAAGATCGTGAGTGGGGTAGTTCTACTCATTGGGCTTCAACTGACGAGAAGTATAGGCCACAACTTTCTTCTCTTGCATTAACACAGCACCGAGACCTTGGAGAGAAGCATCACAGAAAACTTCAAATGGCTTGGATTCGTCAGGAGGAGTTAAGAGAGGAGCTGTGACTAGTTTCTCTTTGAGAGTGTTGAAAGCAACGTCACACTCAGGAGACCAGACATACTTCACATGCTTCTGGAGGAGGTTGGAAAGAGGCTTTGCAATCTTAGAGAAATTCTCAACGAATCTTCGGCAATAGCTTGCAAGACCAAGAAAACTACGGAGCTGCTTGACATTCTGAGGAGGTTCCCAATTCACAATTGCGGACACCTTCTCGGGATTAACAGTGATGCCCTTGGCAGAGATGATGTGACCAAGGTAAAGAACTTCATCGAGCCAAAACTCACATTTGGAGAACTTCGCATAGAATTTATACTCTCTGAGCTTGTCAAGCACCAATCGCAAATGTTTGGCATGATCTTTCTTATTCTTGGAGAAGACCAAGATATCATCAAGATACACCAAGACGAATTCATTGGTATAGGGTTTGACGATGAAATTCATCATCCGAGAGAATGTTGGAGGAGCATTGACAAGACCAAAAGACACGACAGTATATTCATAAGAACCAAAGCTTGTTCAGAATGTTGTCTTGGGAATATCTTCTTCACGAATGCGAATCTGATGATAACCCATACGAAGGTCAAGCTTGGAGAATACTTTAGCACCTTTGAGTTGCTCGAATAGCTCATTGATGTTGGGAAGTGGATACTTGTTCTTGATTGTCTTCTTGTTCAATGGGCGGTAGTCGACACAAAGTCGGTCCGTGCCATCCTTCTTCTTTACAAAAAGAACACCACAACCCCATGGAGATGAACTCGGTCTGATCAAACCCAGACGCTCTTGTTCATCGAGCTGTTTCTTCAATTCCTTCAGCTCGTTGGGTCCAAGCTTGTATGGACGCTTGCAAACGGGTTCAGTGCCTGGCTCAAGATCGATAACGAACTCAACTGGCCGGTGAGGAGGCATATCCGGAAGCTCTTCTGGAAAGACATCTTGATACTCACAAACGACTGGAATTTGAGAGATGGCATTCAATTTGCCCTTCTCATTGAGAGAAAATAACTGAATGGTTTCATCACGAGCGGCATAAATAATCACATCCTCAGAAGAGTGTGTCAATTGAATTTCCCTGGCAGCACAATCTAGTTGAGCTTTGTGCTTAGAAAGCCAGTCCATCCCGAGAATTAGATCAATATCCGAGTCACCAAGAATAACTGGAGAAGACAGAAATTTATAGTCTCCCATCTTGATTACGGAATCCCGAACGAATGCCCGAGAAGTCAGTTGTCGAGCCGGAGAAACAATAGACAGAGGACTCGGCAATACTTCAGTAACCAGATCATGCATAGCCACAAAAGGTTTAGAAATGAAAGAATGCGGTGCACCAGTATCAAAAAGAACTTTTGCAGGAATATCATTAACTGAGAGATTACCCATTATCACATCAGTAGATTCCTCTGCTTGAGCTGCATTCATCATGTTCACCTTAGCAGACTTTGGATTATGCTTGACCACTGCATTGCTGGAAGATCTGACAGGAGGAGGAGGCGGAAGGCGCCTTTGGTTGAAGCACTTGTTCGCATAGTGACCTTTCTGCTGACACTTGTTGCAAGTCACCTCTGAGAGTGGACGGTGATAAGGAGCATTGGACTTTGGAGCTTGATTCTGAGACTTGTTCTGGTAGCCAGAGTTGGAAGAGTTGGAAGAACCATGGCCACCTTTGTTCTTCTGCTGGTAAGGCTGACGAAACAGAGGAGGAGGAGGCAACCAGAACTTCTGTTGCTTAGCTGCCACAAGTGAGGAAGAAGAAGACTGAACTGCGTCTCTGACTCTCTTCTTAGAAGCCTCACACTTGAGCTGAGCAGCCTCTTGCTTTAGTGCCATGTTATAGAATTGATCAAACTGAGTAGGCTCAACAAGAACGAGAGCTAACTGCAGATCCTCTCTAAGGCCACCTCTGAAGTGATAGATCATGCTTTTTTCATCAGGAACGTCTTGTTTAGCAAAGCGAGCAAGTTTTTGAAACTGGATGTTGAATTGATACACAGACATGTTGCCTTGCTTGAGATTGTGGAACTCCTCACGCTTGCTCTCAACAACACTTTGCGGAATGTGGTGCGCTTTGAAATCCCGACAGAAGTCAGTCCAAGTGATCACACGACCTCCTCTGGAATCTTTGTATTGTTGAAACCAATCAGCAGCTTGGTCCTTGAGCTGAAAAGAAGCGAACTTGACATAGTCCTCAGGCCTGACATTGCTACATTCAAAATGCTTGTTGATGTCCACGAGCCAATCATCGGCATCCGTGGCCTCGGCACAGTAGCTGAAAGACTTGGGCTGATTTGCAAGAAACTGGTTGAGGGTAGCAAAGTGAGGCTGATTGTTGCCTTGACCTTGATTCCCTTGATTGCCTTGCCCTTGGGTGCGTTCTTGCAAGAGTTGCAGAATCATCTGAGCATTGGCGTTGGTGGCTGCCATGATAGCTTGCCATGCCTCCGGAGGCGGAGGTGGTGGCGGAGGGTTCGCTTGACTCCCTTCATTGCGATCCGGATTCTGACGCGTTGGCGGAGCCATCCTGAAGAGGGTGACATCCGTTAGCATCTTGATAGACAAATATACAAGTAGAATCAACGGATAGAAATTGCAACATATAGTCTTCACAATAAACATTCGAACGAGGATGAACGAATGAATTCCATAGTAAATCATCACACTTCCATAAGTTGAGAAGCCACTTGAAAAAGATATGGAAAACATATGACTTCGAAGCAACTCGAATACCACAATTCAAAACAACACAACGTATTGGCTTGCAGAATAAGCCGGAACAAACATATGATAGATATTTCGTCCGAAGTTTTCGTGGTGGGGCCCACATGGGCTCGATCGTACAGCACCATCATGTACAAGGCTGTGCACATGACATACGAAGCGTCCCCGAGTCGGCATAGCCAAGGACTCTTTAAGACACTACGAGACCACTGTAAAACCAACTGTGTACAGGCGGACCACTAGACGTCGAACCCTAATCTCATATCATGCGTCTGTCGGAAAGATATCCTAAGAGCTACTTGAATTCCCACTTATAAACTCCCGAAACTTTCTGGTTATGCAATCTGGTGTTGGGGATACAGGGGACACAAAATATATCACCCAAACTAGCAATCCCTAGATCCAGGTGTATCCATCCGTCAACACATAACCAAGAAACCTTCGGAAATCGTGTACCTCAACCTTCGAAAAGCATCCATTATACGAGTTATGGCAATACTCCCGAACTCCCGCCCCAGTACTGGGTGGCGTCGAGTTGATCTCACCAACAACTGCATAAAAGAGATTTCGATGTCGGCGAAACTCAGGTATCCTAGAACTGCAACGATAAAATTGTGACGACAACACCTCGGAGTTCAACTCCCCGGGACACTGCCACAACCCCTAAATGTCAGGAGGACCAAGAGCAATGTTCTCGTCACAAAACCATCGGAACGATTCCAAGATACCCGCGTGATCCTAAAAAAAATTTAGTGAAATTTGAGGAGAGAAGAGTCAAAACTTCTACGTCAGGAGACCTCACCAGAGCGACGAAGGGACTGAGGAGTAAAAAGAATCCTACTCTCTGATATATATAATCCTAAGACTCAAAACATTTTTGTTCTAGACTCAACAACGCCAGCGATTCGATCAAGCAGGGGGCTCCTAAGTCAGGGATGGCTCTGATTACCAACTTGTAACGCCCACGATGCGGCTATATCTCCCACGTGTCGAGGCACGACTTAGAGGCATAACCGCATTGTGGTATTGTCGCAAGAAGGGTCATCTTCACACAATCCCATGTAATGAACAAGAATGGGATAAAGAGTTGGCTTACAATCGCCACTTCACACAATACATAAATATAAGGGACAATTGCATTTTTACCCCTAGTTGGTTCCTACCCACGGGTTTTGCCCTTACTTTTTGACCTTGCTCAGTTTTGCCCTTACTTTTTCCGTCGTGGTCCCTCGAATGCCCTTTGACCGTTTGACCAAAACTTTGAAAATTCAAAACTAATTCATATGAACTCAGAAAAATGCAAATAAGATATGAAAATGTTCACATAAACATTACCTTTATGTGCATATCATTTGCATTCAGGACAAAAGCACCCTTTAAACGACCTGAGGTAATTAATGGTATTAACATTATTAAAAATAAAAAGGTATAATCAATATTTTTTTCATGAATAAAAATTACATGCAAATGTAGGTGATGTTTTCTGAACATCCAGATATCTTATTTGCATTTTTCTGAGTTTGTATCATCTTGTTATGAATGTTCTAACGACTTTGATCATTATTTGGAAACTTCATAAAAAATGGATACGAACTCATCAAAATGCAAAAAAGATATCAGGATGTTTAGGAAACATCACCTACATTTGCGTGTAATTTTTATTCATGAAAAAAATATTGTTCATACCTTTTTACTTTTAATAATGTTAATAACATTAATTACCTCAGGTAGTTTAAAGGGTGCTTTTGTCCTAAATGCAAAAGATATGCACATAAAGGTAATGTTTGTCTGAACATTTTGATATCTTATTTGCATTTTTCTGAGTTCATATGAATTAGTTATGAATTTTGAAAGTTTTGGTCAAACAGTCAAAGGGCATTCGAGGGACCTCGATGGAAAAAGTAAGGGCAAAACTGAGCAAGCTCGAAAAGTATGGGCAAAACCCGTGGGTAGGAACCAACTAGGGGCAAAAATGCAATTGTCCCTAAATATAATCCATACATCATCCAAAATACACTCATAGACCGACTACGGTCAAGATCCAAATGAAAATAAGATAACCCCAAATGCTAGATCCCCGATCATCCCAACTGGGCTCCACTACTGATCATCAGGGAAAGACACATAGTAACGACCACGTTCCTCATCGAACTCCCACTTGAGATCGATCCCATCATCTGCACTGGCATCGTCGGCACCTGCAACTGTTTTGGTAGAATCTGTGAATCATGAGGACTCAGCAATCTCACACCCGCGAGATCAAGACTATTTAAGCTTATAGGAAAGGATGGTGTAATGAGGTGGAGCTGCAGCAGGCAATAAGCATATATCGTGGCTAACATACGCAAAAGAGAGCGAGAAGAGAAGCAACGGAACGGTCGTCATCTAGTAATGACCAAGAAGTGATCCTGAACTCCTACTTACGTCATTCATAACTCAAACCGTGTTCACTTCCCGGACTCCGCCGAGAAGAGACCATCACGGCTACACACACGGTTGATGTATTTTAACTAGGTCAAGTGACAAGTTCTCTACAACCGGACATTAACAAATTCCCACCTGCCTCATAATCGCGGGCACGGCTTTCGAAAGATAATACCCTGCAGGGGTGTCCCAACTTAGCCCATCATAAGCTCTCACGGTCAACGAAGGATAAACCTTCTCCCGAAAAGACCCGATCAGTCTCGGAATCCCGGTTTACAAGACATTTCGACAATGGTAAAACAAGACCAGCAAAGCCGCCCGAATGTGCCGACAAATCCCGATAGGAGCTGCACATATCTCGTTCTCAGGGCACACCGGATGAGCAGTCCGTACAACTAAAACCAATCCTCGAGTTTCCCCAAGGTGGCGCTGCAAAGGGCTCTAGTTTGGACCAGCACTCAGAGGAACACTGGCCCGGGGGTTTAAAATAAAGATGACCCTCGGGCTCTAGAAAACCCGGGGGAAAAAGGCTTAGGTGGCAAATGGTAAAACCAAGGTTGGGCCTTGCTGGAGGAGTTTTATTCAAGGCGAACTGTCAAGGGGGTCCCATAAATCACCCGACCGCGTAAGGAACGCAAACTCAAGGAACATAATACCGGTATGACAGAAACTAGGGCGGCAAGAGTGGAACAAAACACCAAGCATAAGGCCAAGCCTTCCACCCTTTACCAAATATATAGATGCATTAATTAAATAAGAGATATTGTGATATCCCAACATATCCATGTTACAACATGGAACAAACTTCAACTTCACCTGCAACTAGCAACGCTATAAGAAGGGCTGAGCAAAAGCGGTAATTAAGCCAAACAACGGTTTGCTAGGAAAGGATGGTTAGAGGCTGACATGGCAATATGGGAGGCATAATATAGCAAGTGGTAGGTAGCGCAGCATGGCAATAGAACAAACAACTAGCAAAGCAAAGATAGAAGTGATTTCGAGGGGTGGTCATCTTGCCTGCAAGGTTCTCAGAGTTGTCGAGAGCTTGATCCTCGTAAGCGTACTCAACAGGTTCCTCGTTCACGAACTCGTCTCCCGGCTCTACCCAAGACAAGAACACAAGCAATGGAACCACAATCAATCACGGGAAATGCACAAGTTTATGAAGCTATCCATGGCAAAAACAAAAGCATAGCATGTATGTATCAACTACAACAAGCTTGGCAAAATTGAATATCATGTTAAAAATCTGCCAGAAATATTTTATAGCAAAAGTTGAGCAAGACTGAGTCATGCTATGGCACTCCATAATTGCCAACAAGAGCAGGATTGGATCAATTACAACAATATCTACAAAACATCCTTACTGAACATCTCCAAAATAAGCATGGATCTCTCTGTAGCATCAAGTTTACATGGCAACAAAATAACAGCAGACAAAGACTTGGGGAAAAATACTAAGTCCTTGAAATCAGAAACATTACGGGGCCTAGTTTGCATGCTTGTGCTAGTCACCATAGAGATCACAAAAATACATGGCATACACCCTTGGAAAGATGGCATGGCATACAACAAAACACATGTAGAGCTCATGCCCATATGATGCACAGATTAAATGATACAAAAATAACAAATCTCCAAGTTCTGATAAGTAACAGCAGATAACAGCAACTAGCACTCTTGCACCAGAGATTTGGGCATCAAGATAACATCTAATGAACATGGTGCAATTGAACAAAATGTAGAGCATCACGAGACGAACAATTCGATATATTACACGCGCGAAACGGTGCTATATGCAAAGAGTTATGATGCTATGAACAAGGGCACATGTTGGAAAATAAAATGACTTAGAATATTTCGAGGGAAAATCGGGGTCAACCTCATGTTGACTGGATCTGGATCGGCGCTCGGGACGAAGCTCGCCGGCCGGAGCTCGCTCGCCGGAGCTCGGGGAGGAGCTGGAGGAGGGAGAGGACGGCGGGGACGAGGAGGCTGCCGGAGGGAGGAGGAGCAGGGCGCCGCGGTGGAGCGGCGACGGCGGGGCACGGCGACGCGGGCGGCGGCGCGTGCGGC
>NC_057805.1:146625523-146626420 GCF_018294505.1 Triticum aestivum
TGGAGGCTGGAGGAGGTCGACAGTGGAGATGAACAGTATCCCGTGGAGTCCCGTTTTGGGGTACGCCACACCCCTCCCGATGAACAGGACCCCCGTTTCGACCGTAGCGCTCCAACACAAGTCCGTTTCCTCCGTTTTGCGATATGCCACAACCCTCCAGATCAACAGGACCCCCGTTTCGACCGTAGGAGGTCCGTTTCCTCCGTTTTGCGGTACGCTAGACCCCTCCCGATGAACAAGATCCCGTTTCGAACGTGGCCGATCGAACACAAGGCCGTTTCCTCCGTTTTGCGGTACGCCAGGCCTCATTTCCATCGCCTGTTCCGTCCAAGCCCTCCCGATGAACACGACCACGCATTCCGTTCTGACCCAGCCGGTTGGCTCCCACGCGTTCCGTTGCCTCCCGATGAACACGACGCATTCTGTTGCCTCCCCATGAACACGACGCATTCTGTTGCCTCCCCATGAACACGACGACGACGTTGTTTCTCCGTTCCGACCCAGCCATGTACATGAGCCCTGGCCGTACCTATGCGCGAGTAGGCGTTCGAGACCCTGCCCGTATGTACGTACGTGGCCGTATTTTCTTTCTTGCACCCTGGCCGCTGTACGTACGTGTACATGCTACGTGCGCGCCTCTACTACGACACGTACGCGTCTCTACTACGACACGTGCGCGCCTCTACATCGACCAGTATATATGTACGTACACGTTCGCGACCAGAATGACAATGCTACGTACGCTTCGACTAGGTGGGTCCCGACTGTCACGCACTTCCTTGCCTGCGAAGATATAGCTGGTGGGTCCCAGCAGTCAGGGGGCGAATCGTTTTTTTTTTGCCCGGACGCACTTCCTTGCGTGCGAAGGTGTAGCTGCTGGGTCCCAGCATTCAGGGG
>NC_057805.1:146626568-146665671 GCF_018294505.1 Triticum aestivum
ATGTAGCTGGTGGGTCCCAGCTGTCAGGGGGCGAACCGTTTTTTTTCAGATGCACTTCCTTGCGTGCGAAGATGTAGCTGGTGGGTCCCAGCAGTCAGGGGGCGAATCGTTTTTTTTGGATGCACTTCCTTGCATGTGAAGATGTAGCTGGTGGGTCCCGGCAGTCAGGGGAAACGTTTTTTTGTCAAATACGGTGGCCCGTCCGGTGGGTCCCCGCTGTCAGGTGGAGGAATAATTATTTTGCACGTAATAAGGAGGCACTTCCTTGCTGCGGCCGTGGACCCAGCTGTCAGCCTCTCCACGTACAGTCCACGTCCGATGGAAGTCATTCGTTGACCACGTTGACCATGCCGTGCCGAGAGCACCAGGGCGGTGGACGACGGCGAGTCCTAGGAAGGGGACGACGTGGAGCCGGGGAAGACGCGGCAGTGGATGCCCACGCGTAGAGGAGTATGAGGGTTCACTCGTTCGGCTCTGGTGTGAGGCTGCCATCGCAGCAGAATAACAGGGGGTGTGGGTGCGTAGAGGGATGGCCTGGCCAGCGGTGGGAGTAGTAGGGGGCGGTGAGGCCTCCGCGGCATCACAGCCAGCCCCGGGCGGCAGGAGCAGGCGGCACGACCGGCGCTGCTTTGGGCGGCTGGAGCAAGAAGACCAGAGGTTGAAGAAGCACTATGGCCGTTGGATGGACATCGTACGGTCACCGGAGCTAGAATATTTCATATGTTGACTAAGGTTGACAAAGGCCTCCGTCCCAGTCAACTTAGTAGGCCCACAAGTTAGCCTCCCACCAAGGTGGGTCCCAGCTAGCAGGGGGTATTCATTGTTTTGTGCGTAATATGGAGGCACTTCCGGTGGGTCCGAGCTGACAGCGGGGGGAACGTTTTTTTCGCGAAATACGGTGGCCCGTCCTGTGGGTCCCAGCAGTCAGGGGGAAACGTTTTTTCATGAAATACTGGTGGCCCGTCCGATGGGTCCCTGCTGTCAGGTGGAGGAATAATTATTTTCCGCGTAATAAGGAGGCACTTCCTTGCGGCTGTCGTGGACCTAGCTGTCAGCCTCTCCACATATAGTACTCTTCCGATGGAAGTCGGTCGTTGACCACATTGACCACGGCGCGCCGAGAGCACCACGGCGGTGGATGACGGCGAGGCCTAGGAAGGGGACGACGTGGAGGTGGGGAAGACGCGGCAGTGGAAGCCCGCGCGGAGAGGAGTACGAGGGTTCACCGGTTTGGCTGCGGTGTGAGGCTGTCGTCGCCGCAGAATAACAGGGGGTGTGGGTGAGTAGAAGGATGCCCTGGCCAGCGATGGGAGTAGTAGGGGGCGCTGAGGCCTGCACGGCAGCACAGCCGGCCATGGGAGGCGGGAGTAGGCGGTCCCGCCGACGCTGCTTTGGCGGCTAGAGCAAGAAGATCGGAGATTAAAGAAACACGACGGCCGTTGGATTGACATCCAACGGTTACGTCTGCTAGAATTGTTTGTTGACGTATATAATAACTAAAAAAATCTTGCATACGCGTCAACTAAACAGGCCCACAAGTCAAACCACTCCCTCTTTTTTTAATAATTTATATATAGCTCATGGCAACTTCTTATGCAATTTATTGCAGACGTTTTTTTGGTTGGCCAGGGCCAATTTCGCATATTTCTGTGGGTTCCAAACTATTTTTAATACCGAAATGTCAAGCCAGATTTAAAGTACTTTGAGGATATATTTAAATTAGGTTAATGCCCAGTGAAATAGGAATCTGAAAATGTGAAAAAATTCAGAAATTATAAAGTAATTGCCAATTTGTCATCTGTTTTTACATTTACAACCCATTTCATATTACTTTCAAGATTTGCAGGCGTCTTGAAAGAGTTGCAAGCCATTAGGGCGTAGAAAAATAAGTAGGCCTGGATTGGGTATTCTTCAAAAAAAATAAACTGGGCTCATTTTCACAAAGAAAAATAGCTGGGCTGGTCACATGGTGAACATAAAATATAAGCCTGGGCTAGACGGGCCACAGCCCAGTTCAAACCCTGCTCCGTCTCAACAATACCAAACAAAAAAATACTGCTCGAGTAGCTACGTCCCAGGTGTCAGCCGATCTTGTGTTGTTCTCTTGTCTATTGACTATATACGCTCACAATGTCGTGGGTTCCAGATGTCAGAAAAACACTAGGAGGAAGCATTTTATTTTTCCATACGCTGACGTGGTGGGCCCCTACTGTCATCCTCTCCACGTACTTCTGCTGATTCCTGTTGTTTGTTGACCATGTTGACAACGCGAGAGGGTGGCACCGCGGCGAGCGCACCAAAGCGCGCGGAGGACGTCGGCGTTAACGATTTAGGAGACGGTGGGGCGGTGATGCGTGCGCTAAGGCGCAGCCAGCCGTGGGAGGCGGAAGCAGGCGGCCCCGCCGGCGCTGGTTTGGTTTTGGCGGCTGGAGGAAGACAGGACTGAAGAAACACGACAGACTGTAAAAGCAGCATGGGTACTTAACAACCTTAACAGAAACCAGCAGGGGCACTTAACAACCAAAGCTGAAAGTAGTATGAGTACTTATACAGGTTCAACCGTACAAAGCACGCCTCGAACAGTGCTACTTTGCCTACAGTTAACCAAGGCTGAGGCCGCCAAGCCCCAGGACAAGGCCCAGGCGCCACCCCGCGCATCCACAACCTTCTGAAAGCGGCTTCATCTGGCAACATGGTCAATAAACAGGATATTCGCTTTAGAGCCATGGAAAAGCATGAACATAATCTTCTGTCGTATTCTCCAAGATGGACGGGCCTTCATTATTTGAGACCACCCATGAATAAGTATCTTTTCACCTCCAAGGGGAATTGAGTAGGTCGACATAAACATCATGTTGTGACCAAGCGCAAGTCTGACCCGACCATGGTCAGGCATCTGTATAGGAACAATAGAACTCGATAGTTCCTGTTTCAAGAAGATCACAGCTGTAAAACTGTGTATAAGCAATAGTTTATGAACAACACATATAATAGAAAACAGCTCGTACCATAAGTTTCTTGACACAGTTGGACCTGTTCAACGAGTGCAGCAGTGGCACACATATCCCATGTGGCGTTCCACCATTGAAACGCCCCACAAGGACCTCAAGACGATCAATAAAGTGTAGGAACTTGTGGATGTCGATCCAGTCAACTTCAGTGCCATTAGTAACAGCCGAGTTATTACAGAGTAACAAACGAGCAGACTGCTTAACTCTGAAAAAACCTACACGTGCCACCAATTATAAGAAAATATTAGTTAGAAGTAGCATCTTCGTGAGAGATTCGTTGCTACTTCTAAAGTTAAATTGTGATTAGTTAGACAGAATAGGTGGATTAAGAAGTAATCGAGGCAACAAGCAAGAACCAGATACAAAACTAACATGGATGAACAATTGGAACGACGTCGGGGTGGAAGATCGCAATGAAGATGAGACCAGGTTCTGCTATTTCCATCAACATTTGTGCGCCAACTTTCAGTCTGTAACACTTGAGAAAGTTTATCCAAGTTCGGCCATAAAAACAGCAGCGATCTTCTTGGTTCATGAACCCAACTCGGAACTTATATCCATGGCTTCTCTTCACTGTGACCATTAAACTAGTGTATTCAGTTATGGCAAGGCCGAGCATCTTGAGTACATGTGTTCTGGCAGAGCAAATAATACACTACAGGAAAAATAAAATGAGAACACAGCATATTCAAAAAAACCCCACCCTCCCGGATAGAAAAGAGGATTCTAGGAACATACTGTGCACGTTTCAAAATGCTGTGTTAGGATGAGAAGGAACAAGTGTGGCGTCTCGCCGAGGGCGCGGAAACCTGTAGGGTACTCGCACTTTGGGCACTGCAAATGAAACACACTAGATTCAGTAGGAAGAAAAATGCATCAACGGCGGCGGCTGCCATTCTAGGATTACCTGCGACCAAGGGACTTGGATTTATCGGGGATGGATGAAGAATTCGTACCTGGTTCTCCATGAGAAAACCCTATGCAATCGCCGAGAGGGGGTTTTCTCTGAACAAGCAGACGAGGGAGAAGGGGATTCAGGCCAGTGAAATATTGCCGCTTCATCCGTCCAGCTTACTTCTAAAGCTAGATAGGGCGGGTTGTGATTTGACGGCTCATTGGGCATTACTGCGGCGGTACGACCGGGGTGTGTCTACCGTGAAGTTGTGCACTCTAATTTGTGCATATGGCACGTGGACCCCATTGCCGGTTGCCCCACATATCGGCGAAAGGAAGTAGAAAGACAGGAGTAACTAGTTACACATAAATATATTTTTTGACAGAGAGATACTCCCTCTGTAAAGAAATATACATATCTTTTATATCACAAGCTCACCTTGCCGAGAAATATACTCCCTCTGCAACGCACGGGCATTATGGGGGTTCAGCTTTTTTTATGGGGGTTTAGCTGAGAATATAATACTCAGATAGGCTCACGGTTCTGGACTTTGGGCCGCAGGCCGACCCTGCATGTTTGGGGGCCCATGTGTTCTACCTCAGCGCTTTTCATATTGCAAGCGATCGGTACGGCGCTGGTTTTAGATGCTGTCGCAAGGCGAATACACAAAATTGAATAAAGCACGACAGCTATTGGAATGAAATCGAATGACAGTTCCTAACCAGCAATCAGAGTTGCAATTCTATCAACAATATACCATGTGATAAATAATACTGTCGTACTACTTATACACACAGGACACTTGTTTCACCATGCTAGATTATTACATCAAAATCTCTCAGAGGATAGATCAGTTCGGCAGTTGCGTGCTACTACTGAAGAATTTCAAAGTTGATTTGGACCAGCTCTCCTTGCCGAGAAAGTTCATTTTGACATCATCCCCTACCGCAAGATATGATCTAGATTTGAACCTTGACCATCCTTTAGCATCAATCATCATGCGACCATCCTTTGTACTTACGGTATATTGAGCAGGTTCATTCACACCAAGGCTGCGCATGGTAAGAGAAACTTGGCCGCGGTCGCCCGGATTGTTGAACGACTCCCTCGTTGCTCTAGGAATTATCTGTTTGCAAACAAGAAGACATACCCAAATAGTTAGATCAACACAGTGAATCATGTGAAACAACATGGAAAGAGAAAAGAACGAAGCACTTGGGCGGCCAATGCTTACCAAGAAGGTGGACATGTCGGTTTTTGTAAGGACTTTGGTATATGAAGTGCGAACTGCAGCCCAGTCTGTTGCCGGTGCAACTGCACGGGCCGGAGCAGATGCAAGTGCAAGTGTTGGTGCAGGTGCCGAAGCCGCCGCTGCTGCCGGAGATGGTGCTCCTTGTAGAGCTGGTGCCGGTGTCGGAGCAGGTGCCGGTGTCGATGCCCGATCCTCCGATAGATCAGACTGATCCGCTGACGCGGTCGGTGCCCAATCCTCAGCTGGATCAGACTGAGCTGCTGCCGCTGTCAGTGTTAGAGCAACTGCCGATGCTCGATCTGTGCGAGACAGCGGCGATCGTGTCTGTTCTGCTATGATCAGCTTTCTAACTTGACTAGGATCCGTGACCGTGATCCATTTTTTTCTTCATTTCTTTTAAACGCAAGAAGGACTAATTGTGGCATTTTTGTTAAACCAAAGTGCAGTTCATCATAGGGATTCAGCTTGTACTCAGACAACAGACTGATCCAATTTTTTCCAGTAATATAAGTGGTGGACAGTGCCTTCGTTACTGACACGACATAAGAAGTGAAACCTGCAAAAATAGCCATTGTAGAGCAAACCAAACGGTTTATTCTGTGATGAATGTCACATGGCAAAACTTGCATCGTAAAATTGCAGGAAAAGAAAGAAAACATGACATTAAATCAATAAGATTTAGACAGTAAATCAATAAGATTTACTTGATGTGACACGAGTGAATCCTTACCAGGAAATCACTATGTTGAAGTACTAAACAGAAGATTGATCGTCCAACTGCGCGTGGCATGCAGGGGCCCCGCCTACTCCCACAAGCAGGACAGTCCAAAGGTCGTGCAAATCCTATGGACCGAACATCCATGGGACTGGAAATCCTGGTGGGTGCGATAAACCCTGCAATGCATACAGATATTGGAGTGTAACCATACACTACAAAAAAAGACACATCCGTGACATTTTGGGCCGAACGAAATTTTTTTCTGTCATACATATGACACTTCTATGACGATAATTGTGAGAAAACCCGGTATCATCATTGATGTGGTGGGCTCCTACTTCTATGACAAAAAGTCATGACAGAAAATGGGCTTTTCGTCCTGGGCGGGCCGGAGACGCAGCTGCATGACATTCTTTGGGCCGTCCATGACGGAAAAAACTGTGGTAGAAGCGAGGGCGAGGAAAATTTTGGGGAGTTCCCGGTTATGGTGGGACGTCGGGGGCCGAGCGATGCGCGTTTCTCTCGTACACGTACGCGCGTGTGTGCGAGGCGTTGGCTCTAACTGAACCCGAGCGAGGCGTTGGGCTCTAACTGAACCCGAGCGATTGCACTGCAGGCTACGCGTTACTGAACCCGAGCGATCGATCGATGGCTGTTAACTGAACCCGATCGAGCGATTCCTTCGCTACTGCTGCTAACTAAAGCCGATCGATGCTGCCTCTGGATGAACAGCGAGCGTTGCTGGGGGTGTTTGGATGCACAGTTCCCGGTGGGGGTGGATGAACAGGACCCTGTGGTGTTGCCTCTGGATGAACAGGACCCCGATCGATCAAGCCGGTTGGGGCTGGATGAACAGGACCCCGTGGAGGGCAGGATGAACAGGACCACCCCGTGGAGGGTAGAATGAACAGTAGACGGTGGAGGGCTGGATGAACAGTAGCCCGTGGAGGGGTGGTTGAATAGGAGCCCGTGGAGAGGGCTGGTTGAACAGTAGCCGGTGGAGTAGCGCGTGGTGGAGGCTGAATGAACAGGAGCCCGTGGATGAACAGTCGCAGGTGGAGGCTGGAGGAGGTCGACGGTGGATGAACAGTAGCCCGTGGAGGCTGGAGGGGGTCGACGGTGGAGATGAACAGTATCCCGTGGAGTCCCGTTTTGCGGTACGCCACACCCCTCCCGATGAACAGGACCCCCGTTTCGACCGTAGCGCTCCAACACAAGTCCGTTTCCTCCGTTTTGCGGTACGCCACACCCCTCCCGATCAATAAGACCCCCGTTTCGACCGTAGGAGGTCCGTTTCCGCCGTTTTACGGTACGCCTGACCCCTCCCGATGAACAGGATCTTGTTTCAAACATGGCCACTCGAACAAAAGGCCGTTTCCTCCGTTCTGCGGTATGCCAGGCCTCGTTACCATCGGCTGTTCCGTCCAAGCCCTCCCGGTGAACACGACGACGCATTCCGTTCCGACCCAGCCGGTTGGCTCCCCATGAACACGACGACGACGCTGTTTGTCCGTTCCGACCCAGCCATGTACACGAGCCCTGGTCGTACGTATGTGCGAGTAGGCGTTCGAGACGCTGCCCGTATGTACATACGTGGCCGTATTTTCTTTCTTGCACACTGGCCGCTGTACGTACGTGTACATGCTACGTGCGCGCCTCTACTACGACACGTGCGCACCTCTACTTCCACCAGTATATATGTATGTACACGTTTGCTACCAGAATGACAATGCTACGTACGCTTCAACTAGGTGGGTCCCGACTGTCAGCCACTTCCTTGCCTGCGAAGATGTAGCTGGTGGGTCCCAGCAGTCAGGGGGGCGAATCGTTTTTTGCCCGGACGCACTTCCTTGCGTGCTAAGATGTAGCTGGTGGGTCCCAACAGTCAGGGGGAAACGTTTTTTTGCAAAATACAGTGGCCCATCCGGTGGGTCCCAGTTGTCAGGTGGAGGAATCATTATTTTCCGCGTAATAAGGAGGCACTTCCTTGCTGCAGCCGTGGACCCAGCTGTCAGTGTTGGGGAACGTAGTAATTTCAAAAAAATTCCTACGCACATGCAAGATCATCGTGATGTATAGCAACGAGAGGGGAGAGTGTTGTCCACGTACCCTCGTAGACCGAAAGCGGAAGTGTTTAACACAACGCGGTTGATGTAGTCGTACGTCTTCACGATCCGACCGATCAAGTACCGAACGCACGGCACCTCCGAGTTCAGCACACGTTCAGCTCGATGACGTCCCTCGAACTCCGATTCAGCCGAGTGTTGAGGGAGAGTTTCGTCAGCACGACGGCGTGGTGACAATGATGATGTTCTACCGACGCAGGGCTTCGCCTAAGCACCGCTACGATATTATCAAGGTGTAATATGGTGGAGGGGGCACCGCACACGGCTAAGAGATCAATGATCAATTGTGTGTATAGAGGTGCCCCCTGCCCCCGTATATAAAGGAGCAAAGGGGGGTTCGGCCGGCCAAGGGGAGAGGCGCGCCAGGAGGAGTCCTACTCCTACCGGGAGTAGGACTCCCCCCTTTTCCATGTTGGACTAGGAGAGAGAGGGGGAAGAGGTGTAGGGGAGGAAGGAAAGGGGGGCGCCGACCCCCTCTCCTTGTCGTATTCGGACTGGGGGGAGGGACGTGCGGCCCTGCCCTGGCCTCCTCTCCTCTCTTCCACCTAGGACCACTAAGGCCCATTAAGTTACCGGGGGTTCCGGTAACCTCCCGGTACTCCGGAAAAATCCCGATTTCACCCGGAACACTTCCGATATCCAAACATAGGCTTCCAATATATCAATCTTTATGTCTCGACCATTTCGAGACTCCTCGTTATGTCCGTGATCACATCCGGGACTCCGAACAACCTTCGGTACATCAAAACATATAAACTAATAATATAACTGTCATCGTAACGTTAAGCGTGCGGACCCTACAGGTTCGAGAACTATGTAGACATGACCGAGACACCTCTCCGATCAATAACCAATAGCGGAACCTGGATGCTCATATTGGTTCCCACATATTCTACGAAGATCTTTATCGGTCAGACCGCATAACAACATACGTTATTCCCTTTGTCATCGGTATGTTACTTGCCCAAGATTCGATCGTCGGTATCTCGATACCTAGTTCAATCTCGTTACCGGCAAGTCTCTTTACTCGTTCCGTAATACATCATCCCGCAACTAACTCATTAGTCACAATGCTTGCAAGGCTTATAGTGATGTGTATTACTGAGTGGGCCCAGAGATACCTCTCCGACAATCGGAGTGAGAAATCCTAATCTCGAAATACGCCAACCCAACAAATACCTTTGGAGACACCTGTAGAGCACCTTTATAATCACCCAGTTACGTTGTGACGTTTGGTAGCACATAAAGTGTTCCTCCGGTAAACGGGAGTTGCATAATCTCATAGTCATAGGAACATGTATAAGTATGAAGAAAGCAATAGCAACATACTAAATGATCGAGTGCTAAGCTAACGGAATGGGTCAAGTCAATCACATCATTCTCCTAATGATGTGATCCCGTTAATCCAATGACAACTCATGTCTATGGCTAGGAAACATAACCATCTTTGATCAACGAGCTAGTCAAGTAGAGGCATACTAGTGACACTCTGTTTGTCTATGTATTCACACAAGTATTATGTTTCCGGTTAATACAATTCTAGCATGAATAATAAACATTTATCATGATATAAGGAAATAAATAATAACTTTATTATTGCCTCTAGGGCATATTTCCTTCAGTCTCCCACTTGCACTAGAGTCAATAATCTAGATTACATAGTAATGATTCTTACACCCATGGAGTCTTGGCGCTGATCATGTTTTGCTCGTGGAAGAGGCTTAGTTAACGGGTCTGTAACATTCAGATCCGTATGTATCTTGCAAATTTCTATGTCTCCCACCTGGACTAAATCCCGGATGGAATTGAAGCATCTTTTGATGTGCTTGGTTCTTTTGTGAAATCTGGATTCCTTTGCTAAGGCAATTGGACCAGTATTGTCTCAAAAGATTTTTGTTGGACCCGATGCACTAGGTATGACACCTAGATCGGATATGAACTCCTTCATCTAGACTCCTTCATTTGCTGCTTCCGAAGCAGCTATGTACTCCGCTTCACACGTAGATCCCGCCACGACACTTTGCTTAGAACTGCACCAACTGACAGCTCCACCGTTCAATGTAAACACGTATCCGGTTTGCGATTTAGAATCGTTCGGATCAGTTTCAAAGCTTGCATCAACGTAACCATTTACGATGAGCTCTTTGTCACCTCCATAAACGAGAAACATATCCTTAGTCCTTTTCAGGTATTTCAGGATGTTCTTGACCGCTGTCCAGTGATCCACTCCTGGATTACTTTGGTACCTCCCTGCTAAACTTATAGCAAGGCACACATCAGGTCTGGTACACAGCATTGCATACACGATAGAGCCTATGGCTGAAGCATAGGGAACATCTTTCATCTTCTCTCTATCTTCTGCAGTGGTCGGGCATTGAGTCTTACTCAATCTCACACCTTGTAATACAGGCAAGAACCCTTTCTTTGCTTGATCCATTTTGAACTTTTTCAAAACTTTGTCAAGGTATGTGTTTTGTGAAAGTCCAATTAAGCGTCTTGATCTATCTCTATAGATCTTGATGCCCAATATATATGCAGCTTCACCGAGGACTTTCATTGAAAAACTCTTATTCAAGTATCCCTTTATGCTATCCAGAAATTCTATATCATTTCCAATTAGCAATATGTCATCCACATATAATATCAGAAATGCTACTGAGCTCCCACTCACTTTCTTGTAAATACAGGCTTCTCCAAAAGTCTGTATAAAACCAAATGCTTTGATCACACTATCAAAGAGTTTATTCCAACTCTGAGAGGCTTGCACCAGTCCATAAATGGATCGCTGGAGCTTGCACACTTTGTTACCTCCCTTTGGATCGACAAAACCTCCCGGTTGCATCATATACAACTCTTCTTCCAGAAATCCATTCCGGAATGCAGTTTTGACATCCATTTGCCAAATTTCATAATCATAAAATGCGGCAATTGCTAACATGATTCGGACAGACTTGAGCATCGCTACGGGTGAGAAAGTCTCATCGTAGTCAATCCCTTGAACTTGTCGAAAACCTTTCGCAACAAGTCGAGCTTTATAGACAGTAACATTACCGTCAGCGTCAGTCTTCTTCTTGAAGATCCATTTATTTTCAATGGCTTGCCGATCATCAGGCAAGTCAACCAAAGTCCATACTTTGTTCTCATACATGGATCCCATCTCGGATTTCATGGCTTCAAGCCATTTTGCGGAATCTGGGCTCACCATCGCTTCTTCATAGTTCGTAGGTTCGTCATGGTCTAGTAACATAACCTCCAAAACAGGATTACCGTACCACTCTGGTGCGGATCTTAATCTGGTTGACCTACGAGGTTCAGTAATAACTTGATCTGAAATTTCATGATCATTATCATTAACTTCTCCACTAATTGGCGTAGGTGTCACAGAAACTGGTTGGTGTGATGATCTACTTTCCAATAAGGGAGCAGGTACAGTTACCTCATCAAGTTCTACTTTCCTCCCACTCACTTCTTTCGAGAGAAACTCCTTCTCTAGAAAGGATCCATTCTTAGCAACGAATGTCTTGCCTTCGGATCTGTGATAGAAGGTGTACCCAACAGTCTCCTTTGGGTATCCTATGAAGACACATTTCTCCGATTTAGGTTCGAGCTTATCAGGTTGAAGTTTCTTCACATAAGCATCGCAACCCCAAACTTTAAGAAACGACAACTTTGGTTTCTTGCCAAACCATAGTTCATAAGGCGCCGTCTCAACGGATTTCGATGGTGCCCTATTTAGAGTGAATGCAGCCGTCTCTAAAGCATAACCCCAAAACGATAGCGGTAAATCAGTAAGAGACATCATAGATCGCACCATATCTAGTAAAGTATGATTACGACGTTCGGACACACCATTACGTTGTGGTGTTCCAGGTGGCGTGAGTTGCGAAACTATTCCGCATTGTTTCAAATGTAGGCCAAACTCGTAACTCAAATATTCTCCTCCATGATCTGATCGTAGAAACTTTATTTTCTTGTTACGATGATTTTGAACTTCGCTCTGAAATTCTTTGAACTTTTCAAATGTTTCAGACTTATGTTTCATTAAGTAGATATACCCATATCTGCTCAAATCATCTGTGAAGGTGAGAAAATAACGATATCCGCCACGAGCCTCAATATTCATCGGACCACATACATCTGTATGTATGATTTCCAACAAATTAGTTGCTCTCTCCATAGTTCCGGAGAACGGTGTTTTAGTCATCTTGCCCATGAGACACGGTTCGCAAGTACCAAGTGATTCATAATCAAGTGATTCCAAAAGTCCATCATTATGGAGTTTATTCATGCGCTTTACACCGATATGACCTAAACGGCAGTGCCACAAATAAGTTGCACTATCATTATCAACTCTGCATCTTTTGGCTTCGGCATTATGAATATGTGTGTCACTACTACCGAGATTCATTAAAAATAGACCACTCTTCAAGGGTGCATGACCATAAAAGATATTACTCATATAAATAGAACAACCATTATTATCTGATTTAAATGAATAACTGTCTCCCATCCAACAAGATCCAGATATAATGTTCATGCTTAACGCTGGCACCAAATAACAATTGTTTAGGTCTAATACTAATCCCGAAGGTAGATGTAGAGGTAGCGTGCCGACCGCGATCACATCGATTTTGGAACCGTTTCCCACGCGCATCGTCACCTCGTCCTTGGCCAGTGTTCGCTTAATCCGTAGTCCCTGTTTCGAGTTGCAAATATTAGCAACAGAACCAGTATCAAATACCCAGGTGCTACTCCGAGCTCTGGTAAGGTACACATCAATAACATGTATATCACATATACCTTTGTTCACCTTGCCATCCTTCTTATCCACCAAATACTTGGGGCAGTTCCGCTTCCAGTGACCAGTCTGCTTGCAATAGAAGCACTCAGTTTCAGGCTTAGGTCCAGATTTGGGTTTCTTCTCCTGACAGCAACTTGCTTGCTGTTCTTCTTGAAGTTCCCCTTCTTCTTCCCTTTGCCCTTTTTCTTGAAACTAGTGGTCTTATTGACCATCAACACTTGATGCTCCTTTTTGATTTCTACCTCCGCTGCCTTTAGCATTGCAAAGAGCTCGGGAATTGTCTTATTCATCCCTTGCATGTTATAGTTCATCACGAAGCTCTTGTAGCTTGGTGGCAGTGATTGAAGAATTCTGTCAATGACGCTATCATCCGGAAGATTAACTCCCAGTTGAATCAAGTGATTGTTATACCCAGACATTTTGAGTATATGCTCACTGACAGAACTATTCTCTTCCATCTTGCAGCTGTAGAACTTATTGGAGGCTTCATATCTCTCAATCCGGACATTTGCTTGAAATATTAACTTCAACTCCTGGAACATCTCATATGCTCCATGACGTTCAAAACGTCGTTGAAGACCCGGTTCTAAGCCGTAAAGCATGGCACACTGAACTATCGAGTAGTCATCAGCTTTGCTCTGCCAGACGTTCATAACCTCTGGTGTTGCTCTTGCAGCAGGACTGGCACCCAGCGGTGCTTCCAGGACGTAATTCTTCTGTGCAGCAATGAGGATAATCCTCAAGTTACGGACCCAGTCCGTATAATTGCTACCATCATCTTTCAACTTTGCTTTCTCAAGGAACGCATTAAAATTCAACGGAACAACAGCACTGGCCATCTATCTACAATTAACATAGACAAGCAAGATACTATCAGGTACTAAGTTCATGATAAATTTAAGTTCTATTAATCATATTACTTAAGAACTCCCACTTAGATAGACATCCCTCTAATCATCTAAGTGATTACGTGATCCAAATCAAGTAAACCATAACCGATCATCACGTGAAATGGAGTAGTTTTCAGTGGTGAACATCACTATGTTGATCATATCTACTATATGATTCACGCTCGACCTTTCGGTCTCAGTGTTCCGAGGCCATATCTACATATGCTAGGCTCGTCAAGTTTAACCTGAGTATTCTGCGTGTGCAAAACTGGCTTGCACCCATTGTAGATGGACGTAGAGCTTATCAAACCCGATCATCACATGGTGTCTGGGCACGACGAACTTTGGCAACGGTGCATGCTCAGGGAGAACACTTTTATCTTGAAATTTAGTGAGAGATCATCTTATAATGCTACCGTCAATCAAAGCAAGATAAGATGCATAAAAGATAAACATCACATGCAATCAATATAAGTGATATGATATGGCCATCATCATCTTGTGCTTATGATCTCTATCTCTGAAGCACCGTCATGATCACCATCGTCACCGGCACGACACCTTGATCTCCATCGTAGCATCATTGTCGTTTCGCCAACTATTGCTTCTACGACTATCGCTACCGTTTAGTGATAGAGTAAAACAATTACATGGCGATTGCATTGCATAAAATATAGCGACAACCATATGGCTCCTGCCAGTTGCCGATAACTCGGTTACAAAACATGATCATCTCATACAATAAAATTCAGCATCATGTCTTGACCATATCACATCACAACATGCCCTGCAAAAACAAGTTAGACGTCCTCTACTTTGTTGTTGCAAGTTTTACGTGGCTGCTACGGGCTTAGCAAGAACCGTTCTTACCTACGCATCAAAACCACAACGATAGTTTGTCAAGTTGGTGTTGTTTTAACCTTCTCAAGGACCGGGCGTAGCCACACTCGGTTCAACTAAAGTGAGAGAGACAGACACCCGCCAGTCACCTTTAAGCAACGAGTGCTCGCAATGGTGAAACCAGTCTCGCGTAAGCGTACGCGTAATGTCGGTCCGGGCCGCTTCATCTCACAATACCGCTGAACCAAAATATGACATGCTGGTAAGCAGTATGACTTATATCGCCCACAACTCACTTGTGTTCTACTCGTGCATATAACATCAATGCATAAAACCAGGCTCGGATGCCACTGTTGGGGAACGTAGTAATTTCAAAAAAATTCCTACGCACACGCAAGATCATCGTGATGTATAGCAACAAGAGGGGAGAGTGTTGTCCACGTACCCTCGTAGACCGAAAGCAGAAGCATTTAACACAACGCGGTTGATGTAGTCGTACGTCTTCACGATCCGACCGATCAAGTACCGAACGCACGGCACCTCCGAGTTCAGCACACGTTTAGCTCGATGACGTCCCTCGAACTCCGATCCAGCCGAGTGTTGAGGGAGAGTTTCATCAGCACGACGGCATGGTGACAATGATGATGTTCTACTGACGCAGGGCTTCGCCTAAGCACCGCTACGATATTATCGAGGTGTAATATGGTGGAGGGGGCACCGCACACGGCTAAGGGATCAATGATCAATTGTGTGTATAGAGGTGCCCCTGCCCCCGTATATAAAGGAGCAAGGGGGGGTTCGGCCGGCCAAGGGGAGAGGCGCGCCAGGAGGAGTTCTACTCCTACCGGGAATAGGACTCCCTGCCTTTTCCATGTTGGACTAGGAGAGAGAGGGGGAAGAGGTGGAGGGGAGGAAGGAAAGGGGGGGCGCCGCCCCCCTCTCCTTGTCCTATTCGGACTGGGGGGGAGGGGCGTGCGGCCCTGCCCTAGCCTCCTCTCCTCTCTTCCACCTAGGCCCACTAAGGCCCATTAAGTTACAGGGGGGTTCCGGTAACCTCCCGGTACGCCAGAAAAATCCCGATTTCACCCGGAGCACTTCCGATATCCAAACATAGGCTTCCAATATATCAATCTTTATGTCTCGACCATTTCGAGACTCCTCGTTATGTCCGTGATCACATCCGGGACTCCGAACAACCTTCGGTACATCAAAACATATAAACTCATAATATAACTGTCATCGTAACGTTAAGCGTGCGGACCCTACAGGTTCGAGAACTATGTAGACATGACCGAGACACCTCTCCGGTCAATAACCAATAGCGGAACCTGGATGCTCATATTGGTTCCCACATATTCTACGAAGATCTTTATCGGTCAGACCGCATAACAACATACGTTATTCCCTTTGTCATCGGTATGTTACTTGCCCGAGATTCGATCGTCGGTATCTCGATACCTAGTTCAATCTCGTTACCGGCAAGTCTCTTTACTCGTTCCGTAATACATCATCCCACAACTAACTCATTAGTCACAATGCTTGCAAGGCTTATGGTGATGTGTATTACTGAGTGGGCCCAGAGATACCTCTCCGACAATCGGAGAGACAAATCCTAATCTCGAAATACGCCAACGCAACAAATACCTTTGGAGACACCTGTAGAGCACCTTTATAATCACCCAGTTACGTTGTGACGTTTGGTAGCACACAAAGTGTTCCTCCGGTAAACGGGGGTTGCATAATCTTATAGTCATAGGAACATGTATAAGTAATGAAGAAAGCAATAGCAACATACTAAACGATCGAGTGCTAAGCTAACGGAATGGGTCAAGTCAATCACATCATTCCCCTAATTATGTGATCCCGTTAATCAAATGACAACTCACGTCTATGGCTAGGAAACATAACCATCTTTGATCAACGAGCTAGTCAAGTAGAGGCATACTAGTGACACTCTGTTTGTCTATGTATTCATACAAGTATTATGTTTCCGGTTAATACAATTCTAGCATGAATAATAAACATTTATCATGATATAAGGAAATAAATAATAACTTTATTATTGCCTCTAGGGCATATTTCCTTTAGTCAACCTCTCCACGTACAGTCCACGTCCGATGGAAGTCGTTCCTTGACCACGTTGACCACGCCGCGCCGAGAGCACCAGGGCGGTGGACGACGGTGAGGCCTAGGAAGGGGACGACGGGGAGCCGGGGATGACGCGGCAGTGGAAGCCCGCGCGGAGAGGAGTACAAGGGTTCACTGGTTCGGCTATGGTGTGAGGCTGCCGTCGCCGCAGGGCCTGGCTAGCGGTGGGAATAGTAGGGGCGGTGAGACCTCCGCGGCAGCACAGCCGGCCACAGGAGGCAGGAGCATGCGGCACGACCGGCGCTGCTTTGGGCGGCTGGAGCAAGAAGACCAGAGGTTGAAGAAGCACTACGGCCGTTGGATGGACATCGTACGGTCACTGGAGCTAGAATCGTTCATATTGACTAAAGTTGACAAAGGCCCCCGTCCCAGTCAACTTAGTAGGCCCACAAGTCAGCCTCCCACCATGGTGGGTCCCAGCTAGCAGGGGGAGTATTCATTTTTTTGTGCGTAATAAGTTGGCACTTCCTTGCGTGTGAAGATATAGCTGGTGGGTCCGAGCTGTCAGCGGCGGTAACGTTTTTTCACGAAATATAGAGGCCCTTTCGGTAGGTCCCTGATGTCAGGTGGAGGAATCATTATTTTGCGCGTAATAAGGAGGCATTTCCTTGCGTGCGGCCGTGGACCCAGCTGTCGGCCTCTCCACGTACAGTCGACTTCAGATGCATGTCGGTCGTTGACCACGTTGTCCAAGCCGCGCCGAGAGCACCAGGGCGGTGCACGACGGCGAGGCCTAGGAAGGGAACGACACGGAGGCAGGGAAGACTCGGCAGTTGTTTCCCACGCGGAGGGGAGTACAACTATGCGAGGGTTTACTGGTCCGTCTGCCGTCGCCGGAGAATAACAGCAGGTGTGGGTGAGTAGAGGGATGGCTAGGCCAGCGATGGGAGTACAGTGGGGCGGTGAGGCCTGCGCGCAGCAGAGCCGGCCGCAGGGAGGAGGGAGCAGGCAGTCCCACCGGCGCTTGTTTGAGCGGCTGGAGCAGGAAGAGCAGAGATTGAAGAAGCACGACTGCCGTTGGATGGCCATCCAACAGTCACTGCTTGTGCGTCAACCTTTTTTTAGGAAAGCCTCAAATCTGTGGAAAACAGCATACAGCCCATCTGCCATTATTTCTAATAATTTACAGCCCATTTGCTGATTATCAAGGTTTTTTTTGGAGCCCATATTCTTTTTGTTAGCATTACAGCCCATATTGTGGCCACTGTTAAAAAGTTATACGAAATTTTGCATATTTCGGTGCAGTCCGAACTGTTTTTAATCCCGAAATTTCGACTCACATTCAAACTGATTTTAAAAATAAATGTATATCAATATAAAATCCAACAAATTCTCCACGCATAAAAATTAATGTAATTTAAAATCTCGAAATGAAAAAAAAGATATTTGAAACTAATTGCCGGTTTGATGTGTTTTAAAAATGTACAGCCCATTTCTCATTACTGATGGGCCATTTTCTCGGCCAGCCGAATGAAAGCTCTCCTCATCTTGAAAGATTTGCAGCCCAACAGGCCTGACCAAGCGACTTACTTGGAAAATCACAAAAAAACTGGGCCGTGGCCGTGGACCCAGCTGTCAGCCTCTCCACGTACAATACTCTTCCGATGGAAGTCGTTCCTTGACCACGTTGACCACGCCGCTCGGAGAGCACCACGGCGGTGGACGACGGCGAGGCCTAGGAAGGGGACGACGCGGAGCTGGGGAAGATGCGGCAGTGGAAGCCCGCGCGGAGAGAAGTACGAGGGTTCACTGGTTCAGCTGCGGTGTGAGGCTGCCGTCGCCGCAGGGCCTGGCCAGCGGTGGGAATAGTAGGGGGCGGTGAGGCCTCCGCGGCAGCACAGCTGGCCACGGGAGGCAGGAGCATGCGGCACGACCGGCGCTGCTTTGGGCGGCTGGAGCAAGAAGACCAGAGGTTGAAGAAGCACTACTGCCGTTGGATGGACATCGTACGGTCACTGGAGCTAGAATCGTTCATATTGACTAAAGTTGACAAAGGCCCCCGTCCCAGTCAACTTAGTAGGCCCACAAGTCAGCCTCCCACCATGGTGGGTCCCAGCTAGCAGGGGGAGTATTCATTTTTTTGTGCGTAATAAGGAGGCACTTCCAGTGGGTCCGAGCTGACAACGGGGGGAACGTTTTTTTCACGAAACACGCTGGCCCGTCCGGTGGGTCCCAGCTGTCAGGGGGAAACGTTTTTTTGCGAAATAAGGTGGCCCGTCTGGTGGGTCCCTGCTGTCAGGTGGAGGAATAATTATTTTGCGCGTAATAAGGAGGCACTTCCTTGCGGCCGCCTGGACCCAGCTATCAGCCTCTCCACGTATAGTACTCTTCCGATGGAAGTCGGTCGTTGACCATGTTGACCACGCCGCGCCGAGAGCACCAGGGCGGTGGTCTGGACGACGGCGAGGCCTAGGAAGGGGACGACGCGGGGCCGGGGAAGACGCAGCAGTGGAAGCCCGCGCGGAGAGGAGTACGAGGGTTCAGTGGTTCGGCTGCGGTGTGAGGCTGCCGTCGCCGCAGAATAACAGGGGGTGTGGGTGAGTAGAGGGATGGCCTGGCCAGCGGTGGGAGTAGTACGGGGCGGTGAGGCCTCCGCGGCATCATAGCCGGCCACGGGAGGCAGGAGCACGCGACACGACCGGCGCTGCTTTGGGCGGCTGGAGCAAGAAGACCAGAGGTTGAAGAAGCACTACGGCCGTTGGATGGACATCGTACGATCACTGCAGCTAGAATCGTTTATATTGACTAAGTTGACAAAGCCCTTGGTACACGTCAACTTAGTAGGCCCACAGCTCGGATTTGGTAGAGAACATATAGCCCATTTGCGATTTGTAAGAATGTACAGCCCATTTTTTAATTCTAATGGAATTTACTACAGCCCATTTGCAGTTTGTTAAAAGTACAACCCAACTTCTAGCTAGGACAACGATTAATAATTTCAAATAACCGCTCAAAATAGAATTCAAAAAAATTCCCACATTTTGATGGGATCCGAAATAGTTTTATCGGAAATTTCTAGTCAGGTTAAATATAATTTCAAAATAAAGTTGTATTACATTAAAATCCAACAAAATATTGCGCGCGCAACAAGTAATGAAATTAAAATTTTCAAATTCCAAAAATAATATATTTTTCAAACTAATTACGTGTTTGGTGCATAGTAACTGTCCAGTTATTATAATTACATCCCATTTATTATTTCTGAAAGTCCATTTTCTTGTTAAGCCTAATGCATACCTCCTAGGAAAGTTTGCAGCCCAGTGGGGCGGAGAATAACAAGTTGACCCGGATATTGTGTACAATTGTCGGCCCAGTTGCATTGCTGATGTTGAAAAAAAGGCATGTGTAGTACAGTACAACCTAACATGGTTACTCAGCCCACATTCAGCGATGCCAGAAAGGCCCAAACAAGGCTTCTGTACAACTTTTTGAAGTCACTGAGCTCAATTAATAACTTAAGAAAAAAAGTTAGATTACAGTGGAACCTAATTAAAAGCTGTCACGAGCAAATAAATAATTCAACGGGTCCCACTTGTGCGTGTGCGCGTGTGTGTGCGTGTGTGTGTGTGAGAGAGAGAGAGATAGAGAGAGAGACCCATCGGTCGATGCTCGTAAATACATCTTTCAGCCATATGCATTGCTGATGCTCAGTAAAAACTGATATAGTTGACACAATCATATAGAACATCATAGCACACTGAACTTGCATACAAAAATTTCACGCAGGCGGCACAATCAGGATGGATGCAGTGGATCGCTACGGGAAGGGCTATGTTGAAACCAACGAAGTCGTACATAACGGTTCATCGTCTTTATCATTGACGGGGAAATATCTTGAATGTTGTGCAAAGAAAACAGACAGACAACACAATATGTTCTGCTAGCACATTAAGTTGACGTACAGCCCTTTCTAAAAAAAGTTCAGGTACAAAATTAGAACATGTCACAATCAAATGTACTGGCATATCAGTGCTTCACACCCATAGCTCGGATTTAACTAGTATCTGACAAGATTCAGTTGTTACCTCAAATTAGAGCACATCCAGGCAGCCAGCCCTGCCTCTTCTCCCAAAGAAGCAGTGGCCTCCGCCGCGCGATGGAGTAGGCCCTGTGCCATCCATCGTTCCGAGCAACACAGGGAAAGTCTGACGTTGACTCCTGTAATGGACGTCGTCGACGGACCCTGGCACCAGCGGCGGCGGCAGGACTTCGATTGATGGATTGACCACTTCTTCGACATGCACGAACACTCGATACAGGTACATCCCTAACGTGGTCCGCGGCGGCCTTGGTGGCGATGAATAGTACAACCCTGGTTCCTGCACCGGTATCTCAACACCAATCACCTTCGGTATGGTGGACGGCTTCTTCATGCATGCCATAACCGTTAGAGCCCAGCTGTCTGGAGGAACAAACATACTTACGAGCTCACCTCCAAGGTCGTTGATAAGCTCGTTCATGGACTCGCTGTTCCAAGCACGTCGAGGCATGCCGTGGAAGGTAAGCTTTGTTAAAAACTCAAGCTCAGAGGGCACCGAGCCCCATCCTGGGTGCCACCGATCAAAGCTCACCAGCGCGCCATCGCAGAACAAACGCCGGGAAGATTCGAACACACGACTGTAGTCGAAAGTTGTCCGGAACCTGACGAAGAAATCAGCCGGTGGCGGACAGACTTCGACGAGCAAGTCACTTATTTGGATGCCGTGCGCAATGCCAAGAGCTTTGACAATGTCGTCCGGCGAGACGGGAGGCCGGTCGCCGTTGATGGTTACCATCAGCACTTTGCCGGCAAACTGGTCGTCAAGCGCCGCCATGCCACTATTGAGCGACAACACGCAGCGACCGAAGGCAGGACAGACCTCAGGATCTCCGGCTCGGAGATCCGCGTTGACCGGCGACATGGTAGTGCGCTTGAGTACAGGGAGTACAGGAGGGGGATTTGGGGGAACTGGAGTAGGAATCGAGATTCCAGAGGTGGGAGAGGGGCGGGAGACTGGGGATGAAAAGGTAGCATGAATTTCAAGCACGCGCCAATATGCTCTCGGCGCGCAAGCGCACGGAAACACCGGTGGCGCCCACATGTCGGCCTAAGAGTCCTTATTCTTTCTTTTTTGGAGAGCCCAGCCTTTTTTTCAGGATCTTTTGAGAGCCCGGCCTGAGAGTCATAATTGACCTGTTTGTCATTGCGTTACTACTCGGCCCATATTCAACGACACCTCACTGGCCCAAACAAGTGTACATCATCGAAAAGACACTGATCTCAAATTATATAACTTGAAAAAAGGAGATATACTCTGTACACTGGAGAATGGTGATGCCCTCATTTAGCCCACCAGTAGTTCGAGACAATAAACAGTTCGAAACAACGATATATACAACATTCAAACACTGACTAGTGACTACTACTGACATAAACAGCAAGACATGATAGTTCATAAGAAGTCTTGCTACACCACCAAAATGCACCCATCTGTAGCGCTCAGACTCTCGTGATCCACACGAGAATGACATTCTAAACAGAAGCAACTATTACATAGTAAGAGTGACATAGACGAGGATGACCAAATGACAAGGAATATGCATAACAAAAGAAAGAACTACCCATCCAGAACCAGCAGCAAAGACAACAAAGTCATTCGAAGAGATGATCTAACACCACCATAATTTGCAGCCCCGCTTCAGCAACCAGTGATCCGGTGTCACCAGTACTCCACCCTTTCGATGCAACAACCCAATTACCTATCAACCTGAAGGCTTGAACCACATCACTACCTGTCGTAATTGAGACATCGAAGGATCAAAGTTAATCCGGATGCCTTTGTCATTCTCACCTTCTTTTGGCTGCAGGCTGTATCATTGACAATCAGGGGAGTTTGCTCCCGAACTCCATGTAGACACAGTTTTCCATAGCAAAAAGAGCCTCTCTGCCATCAAGGTCCTTGCCAATGGTGATCTCCTGGTTAATTGGATAATTGAGTCCGAGAAACAGAGAGTGTGAACCAAGGCTGTTTACCCGCCTCCAACTAAAAAATCCTAAAGGCCCCAACAAACTGGTATCCTGCTCATAGACGTGACAGCCACTGTCCGGATACTCACGTATTACACGGTGCTTGTATAGAGTGGGGTTTTTGCAATATAACTTTTCCGGCTCATGTGTCCGAATGATCATCAGTCTTTTGCCGTCGTCTGATCGAGCGAGGAACCAGTTGTGCTTCCCTATTTTTGGCAAAGGTGGTGTGATTACAAAGGGCAGTAACTGTAGGGACACTGCATCATATCAAAAAGGACAGGCATTGTTAATGTAAGATCAGCATTGTTCAGAGTATGAGTAGGATAATGCAAGAAACAACATTGATATGTCCCTGTTGGAACTGGGAGGAAAATACAGGGAAATGTATACTGGGTTCGAAAATATAGAAGTGCCATGCATGGTTATACTCATGTTATCTCGCAATCGATTCTTCACAGGGAACTACCATGTCATGCATGTTATGTACTCCCTCCGTTCCCAAATATTTGTCTTTCTAGGCATTTCAAATGTATGTAGACATATTTTAGAGTGTAGATTCACTCATTTTGCTTTGTATGTAGTCACTTGTTAAAATCTCTAGAAAGACAAATATTTGGGAACGCAGGGAGTAATCATGTTCTGTCCTCACAAACAAATTCTTCAAGGTAACTAACATACCATGCATTGTTATATACTCGTGTTCTGTGGGCAAAATTTTTGTGAGGATATTATTCTAGCCATTGATTGCTGAAGGGCGAATATAGGTATGTACACATGGTAAGCATTGCAGGATTTCACTACTTCCAAATATAGAGTTCTCCATATGCACATTTACTTCCCTAATGTATGGTTAGATGAAACCAACAGTGTGGTGCATGTTTCTACATCATGAAAATGAGGAAACTAACATGGCCATTGATACACACTCATATTTAGTAGTAGTATATAGATTACTGTAAAAAGGATAATATCCATATATTCGTAACCATTTGATTATTCAGGGTACAAATTGGCTATAATGACATGGTCACAATCGCATGAATTAACTCATTCCAAATATAGCTGATTTACGGCGTCTCTAATACATTGCCATAGTTCTACTCAAATTCTGCTCAAACAGGGATATGCCAATCATCACAAAAAGTTCAAACAGTGTCATGGCATCATCATTAACGTGAGACGGAAACAACTTACACGCGCCGCCCCAGCAATACGTGGTGCCATCTGCTTTGTCGATCGCGTAGATGATGCCACTGTGTTCAATAGCATCACAGAAGTGTGCATCAGCTTTGCTGATGATCCACTGCGAGCCGAGTTGTCTCCAGCTAAAGAAGGCACCGGCATAAAGACAGGCAAGTCCGCGGTCGAACAAGGCAATTAGCTTGAAGTCTGCGTAATTCGCATGTCGTGTGGGCACTTGACAGATTACAATCTTCTGCAAAACAAGGTCCATCCAACTGACGTAGTAATCTAGATGACCTGGACCGCAATGGTAATACTCTATATAATCCAACGGAGGAAGGATAATCTCATGGGAGGTCTGGAAGTTCACGAGCACCAACTTTTTACCGTCTTCCCTGAAGGCAGCCATCCAGTGGGAGTTCATGCCGACCCAGTACATACCTGCCAAGAAGTTTCGGACGATGGTGATCGGATCGATGTCGAGGGAAATGATGTACGGCGACCCACTACATACCTGCAAAGAAGTTCGGCTAATGGAGATCGGATTGAAGTCTAGGGGCATCATGCACACCTCCGTATCATGGTGAGCCAATCTCGCAAGACCAGATAGGAGCAAGCAAGGTGTCTTGAAAAGCTTAGGCCTCGCTTCGACGATGGCCGTGTGCATGTCCCTCGAGAATGCAGCCAGCCGCAGGGCGCTCAACATATCCATACACGAACAACAGAGGTCGAGGATGTCACTGGGGAGATTGCTCCAATCGCGGCTCATATGGATGCTGCGCGGTTCGCGTTCGGCCATGGTGGAGTTTGGAATGGGGCTTGATTTATGGGGGAGAAGGACGTCGGTGCTGGAGCGGCTAGCGAGGGAATAGTGGTACTGGGGGAGGCGAGTGAGGCGACGGTACACGGGGGCACAATGAGATGGAGACGGAGACGGAGAAGGAGATGGAGATGGAGTGGTGCTATGGGAGCGGAGAGGGAGACGAGGTGAGGCGCCAATGTGCTGTACAGCGGCGGTGACAGACTGCACAGTGCACAGGGTGAGGCTGACTTTGGTAACCCGAACACGCCGCCTGGACTAGTGTCAGGCACAGGGTGTTGTCACTTCACTGTGAGGACCAGATGAATAGTATTTTGACCATCAAGTGTACCATAGTTGTACTACTACTACTAGTAGGAACATGAGCACTCCAGTATTGTATAGCGGAAATAGGTCTCCCGTGCTAGCATGCCTGTTCACTTCATCGTTCAGGTATCATCCATATTGCGAGCAGAACCAAATTCTCGTGCATGCCCAATCAACGCCCTGCCGTGATGCATGCAGTGGTCGTTCTGGTGCATCAAGGACGGCATGCAGATCGTTCCACACTTGAGAAGAGGAAAAATGGAAAGGTAGAACGCGGCAGCAGAGGAAGAGAACACTGGCTAACGAGGTTGGGAGGGGATCGAGCAGGAAGTTAATGCTCCACGCCTAAAGGTTTTGGGAAAACCTGATTTTCATAAGGTGACTTATACTCACCTAAACGGAGGGAGTATTCCTTAACTAGAGAATGTTGTGTCTCCCACTCACGCGCTAAAAAAAACTACGACACATTTTTGTATATGTTTGCATAGGTCCCACCTATCAGGAAGGATGGGCACGTACACGAACAGGTACGACTCATCGGTCTACCCGCATAGCCTTTTCGTTTAGTCTACCTAGCCATCTAATGAACTGCCTGCACGCCACTTCTCCCATTTACTTCTCCATCGGGAACCGATTCTCCTCGGCTTCTTCACCTCCCATTCGTCTTCATTTGCATCCAAACCCCACTGCGTTCACATTGTTTTAACCTCTTTAAATAATCATCTACTACTTCAGTTAGACTAGCCATCTAATCCTAATTCTCCCAACCATAGCCCTCTGTTCCAGCGGTTCCAAATGGCGAAAGAGATCGAGATGCAGGTTTTTAGCGTCCAACATGTCCTCGTCGAAGGCTCGATGCGCATAGTTGCCACCGTCACCGTCCACCCAAGGGTTGTTCGGCAGTGGATCAACAATGTATCCAACTCCCTCGAAAAGGTAGAGACGAGGGTCATCGGTCTCGACGCAGAGTACACGGAGCGTGCCCCTGGGAAGATCCAGCGCGCCGCCGTCCTTCAGCTATGCTTCGAAGATGATGTTTTGGTGTATCACATCATACACTCGCCTCCATACCAGGTGAGCTTCACGATTTCTTGTCTTGGGAGGACGTATACTTCTGTGGGGCAGCCATCGAAGGGGACAAACAGAAGCTAGAGCCGTACAACCTTGATTTGAAAAGCATCGCTGGCCCACAAACCAGAATCAAAATTCCTGTAGAAGATTGTGATAAACAGACACCATCCCTATTCGACGTAGCAAATTTTGTGCTCGGTACAAATCTTCAGAAGGGTGACGAGACGGTGGCATTAAGGTCGTCTGGATGGGAGAATTATCCCTTGACGTACGAGCGGATAAAATATCCTGCCCTCGATGCCCGTGTGAGTTTCGAGATAGCTGCAAGGTCCAAAGAGCTTGTTGTGAAGCCGTCTCCCACAGAGAATCAGAAGAAGAAGAAGAAGAAGAAGAAGAAGAAGAAGAAGAAGAAGAAGAAGAAGAAGAAAAGGCTGCATCAGCAGGAGGGCATTATGGATGGATGAACTATTTCCTCTCTTGTAAAAAAAAGTATTCCCTCGCGGTGTATATTGATATAGATGGACTATTTCGATGGTGTGCATGTCTTTGGAACAGAGTAGTAGCGTGGATCCGCTTGACTATACGGAACTATTTATCTGCATATATAGCTTTCTCTACTACTCCTTCCAGTGATCGGTATGCAATGCATGTGTCCGTAGACATGACAGCTTCTCCATGGAAGTTCAACTACGGCGACCATCACGTTTCATCTCGCGATTCCCATGACGCCTCTCCAACCCACGGCACCACGCCCCCCGACGTGCGCCTCATCCCTCTCGGCCGCACCGCCCCTCTGCATTTGTGTGCATGACATGTGGGCCACCTAAAATGCGGCGAGCATCAAGTTTCTACCACATCCACCCGCGATTCCCACGACGCCGCTCGAACCCATGAAACCACACGTCCCCCGACCTGCGGCTCACCCCTCTTGGCCCCACTGCCCCTTTGCCTACGGGAGCATTACATGTGGACCAGTCACCTATCGGGTCCACATGTTATTGACTCAAAGGTAGGTGTAGTAAGGCGCTGAAGCTCAGTCCCGACGGCCCTGAGAGGGAAATGTAACTCCTGCGGCAGGGCTTGTGGTGCTCTCGCAGCACGAACTCATGCCAAACTCGAGATTTGTTTCTTTACTATATATGCATGCAACGATTTAATGGACATTGTAATCTCAACATGTGATGGGGAGCTCTAAATTTGAATTTGAAACTTATAAAATGAAAAGATTCAAAACAAATAAACTGGGAGAGAGGGAGTATATCGTAGGATGTGTCCCATACAAAATAAGTCCCCTGGTTTGTCGCCGCGAAGATGCGGTTAGAAAGGAGCACAACGTCTTCCTACTCGTACGGCAACAAATCGGCCGCAGACAGCATGGTCCGCCTTTGACCGCCATGTGCAAGGTTCGTGGTATCTTATTCAATCTCACCATGGTTCTATCGTACCAATTCATGTGGTGGCCCGTTGCATGGCTGATCCCAATGTTGGACAAAGGTTCTACGGGAACGGTGTCACCTTTGTAAATATTGTGCAAATTGATGTTGGTACCCTCCCGTACATATGCAAGCCAATCTCCACTGGCACCGAGTCTAACCTGTGAAACAGTGGGCAGGGGGAGAATTAGGAAATGGACACGGAAGTAGCCTTTAGAATGCATTTACTACGTGATCAAACTCATCTTACCTGCTCATCGGAGGAAATCCGAGTGCCCCTCAACGTCGGCATCTCAAGGGGCGTCAACTTGCAACTACGGCCATGCCGCGCTGGAGAGACCCCCAAGGAGACATCCTCGTGCGTTCCATGGAACATCAAGATGCATTTGTATGAGTAGTTTATCTTGTGAGAGAAAAGGATGAACGAGGGAAGGCCTCTTGAGATAGAGATGGACACTACTAGTACCAATGTGCTGGCCCGTGTGTTGCAATGGATCCAAAGTAGTAGAATAATACTTGTTCACGTGCTTGAGATATAAACACTCTAGTTTTGATATACATGTGTCAGCAGACATGACAGCTTGTCCATGGAAGTTGAACCACGGCGACCATCACGTTTCTTGTTTCGACCACTCCCACACCCACACGCGAATCCCACGATGCCGCTCCAACCCACGGCACGACGTCCCCCGATGTGCACATGGATCCTCTGACGTGGCTATCACTGCCTTGCCCTGCCTTTCCTTCACTGACAGGTGGGACCCACACTTATGGGTCCCACATGTCAGTGACAGAATGGTAGGATTGTTCGTGTCAGGGGATCCTCATCCCCTCGACGTGCCCCTCATCCCTCTCGGCCCCACCGCTCCTCTGCCTTTGTGTGCATGACATGCGGGCCAGCTGAACTGCGGCGACCATCAACTTTCTACCACAGACACACCCGATTGGATGCAGTTTGCCTGCTCCGCTGCTGTGCTCCGATCCGTACTCCCGCACCATCGAATTTTCATCCAGCGGCTGTGACACATTTCGTCCCGTTCATCAATCCTCAGCTGGAGTACATATGTACTACACGTAGTACCCGCCGCTGTGGCCATCTACGCCTCGTAACGCCCCGACGCCCAGCTATGGCACCCTCACCACGGCCATGCCACCACCGGCCGGTTCATCTCGAACGAGTGAGTTGCGAACCACGCAACCACCATGAGAATGACATGTGGGCCAGCCGCATTTAAGGTCCGCATGTCATTGACTCATAGGCTAGGCACAAAGCCACTGAAGTTCGGTCCCGTGGGCCCCGAGAGGGAAATGTAACTCCTGCGGTAGACCTTGTGGTGCTCCCGTAGTACGAGCTCGTGCCAAAACTGGAATTTGTTTCTTACTACTACCAACTAGTACTAGTAAGGTACACGTGCATTGCACGCATGAGATTCTGGTGGTTTGTGCATTATGCTTCTACATGTGGAGCTTTCTGGATTCTAACATGTGGCAAAATCTGGTGGAATGTAAGGTTAGGCAAGTTTGATTAACTTAGGTGAGTGTTTGGTTCAAGCCACACCTTAGGCAAGCCACACTAAGGCCCCACATGACATACACACACAAAATGTGGCAAGATTCCCTTAGGCTTGCCAACTTGTGGCTCTCATTTTGAAGAACTAATAACTTTGCCTAAGCTTAGTTGTGGCAAAGTTAGTCATGAATTAAGTTCAACCATGGAGTCTTCTAGATTATACATGTGGCAGAATCTGGTGGATGATATCCAATGACCAGTAGTGCTTGGATTTGCCATCTTTGTACCGTCGGATTGGCTTCATCCAACGACCAACTTTCAAAGTTTTTCACACACTATATAGGGGGTATAGATATAGATGTGCCAGTCCGTTGCAATGGATCCAAAGTATATCTATTTAGTGGAGTGCACTCTAAACACATTATCTATTTATTTTTCTCTAACCTTCCGTAGCCATGCAACCAAGCCACATAAGCTTCATGGGTGCCCCCCACATCATATTATTCATACTACGTTGATTGAAAAAAAGATAAATCACCCAAAACAAGATCTTCCCGTTTTTTGTTCCTACGATGTTGTGCCGTGCACGTACCTACTAGTTGTATAGTGGTAGTACTAGTAATATAGTATTAGGAGTACAAACTTGGTACTAGTAGGAGTAGTACTAGTACGGAATGCTCCTACTCTATCAACGAGCCCCGTCAGACACCAAATTTCTTGGCTTCCGTGTTACAGCTAGATCTTCCCCTTGTTTCTGTTTTCCAACCCGGCGGCGGGCGGGGTGTCGGTTTGCTCAACGGCGGTCCCACATGAAAGTGAAAATGCTAGGCAACACACCTTCCCTAAGTTATGTGTCGTGCCGGACGGGCCGTGTTGTACTCCCGATTCCCGGGCGTGTGGGGGTGCGACGTGAACGTGGCAGGCCTTTTCCTTTTACCACCAATGTGCCCGTGCGTTGCGACGGATCCAAAGTAGTAGAATAGTAGTATTTGTTCACAAACTTGAAAGAAATCACTATTGTTTTGATATACTCCTAATATATTACTCCCTCCGTACCTAAATATTTGTCTTTTTGAGATTTCAAATGGACTATCACATACGGATTATATAGACATATTCTAGTGTTTCTAGCAAGATGCCCGTGCGTTGCACGATGTTGATGGAAAAGGTAAGCACAACTTATAAATTGACGGATAGAGTACTAGTTACAATGATGCATATAATTAAGCAAAGGGATCGCACATGTCGGTATTGACTGGAACGAGAATGCAACAGCACAATAAGAATTAAGGCCACGATGATGCGATCGCAGTGGTGGTTATAGAAGGCAAGAAGAAAGATGGATCCACGAACGTACGACCTCCTCCTCCTCAACTTAGTGCGCCGGGCCACCGACCGGCGGCTAAGGAGCGGCGGCTTTTGTGGCGAGGTCGAGGTGCTTCTCAGCAAAGGCATCCAAGGCTTCCAGCCGGTTGAGGAAGGCCAACGTCGTAGCGTCCTCACTGGCCTTGTAGATACGTATGTACATGATTTGCTCGTACACGTGGATGTGTAGGTCGACGAATTCTTGCAGGGCGGGGCGCCTCGCGGCGAGCGCGACCTCCAGGTGGACATTCTTCGTGGCGTCGGTGGGCAGTCGCAGGGCCACCAATGCTTGAAAGAGGTTCCGACCATGGAGGCCGATTAGGGTGGCAGGCAATGAGGAGCCCGGGCGCGCGGGCTGGAGGAGTACGGCAATGTCGTCCGCGAGCTTCTTGAGGACGGTGAACTTGTTGCTGGTGGCAACGATCATCTGGTCCAACTGAGAGTCGTAGTTGGCGTCGACGGCGGCCATCCACCAGCCGGTCTCCAACACCGTCTGGAGACGATCCTCGGCGCCGTGCCGCAGGCCGGCGTCGTGGACCATCTGGCGCAGCCGCTGGCCGCTCACGCGCATCGCCGCCATGGGTCTGGAGTGAGCTCTTTTGCGCTTAGTGTAGGTGCTTAGGCAAATGCTTAGGTGCGTACGATGTGGTAGATGCATTGGAATGGAGGGGCGCCTTTATATGAGGGCAATGAGGGCAAACTGCATTGCATTCACATCGTGCAGCCTCTTTTCCCGGTCCTCCTCCCATTACTTCCCTCATGCATTAATTGAAGGAGGATGCATTGGCCGTTCAACATATCGGGAACCGCTACTCCCTCCCTCGTCTGCATTAAAGCCGTATGGGGAACTGCGCCGCCCGCTGTCAAATCGAATACTCCCTCCGTCTAGGTGAGTATTAAGTCATCTTACGAAAACCAAATAGTAAACACATAGGCGTGGTGCATTAACTCTCACATTGTTTCTTATTTTTTGACATAAATAGAGGAATCAACCAAGAAGAGATGTGGGGCTTGTATGCTTTTAATGACTTGAGACTATCAAACATGACATGCAGTGGTCAGTTCGTTGCACAAGAACAAATACAACCCATGTCAGCACACACGCATCTTATATAGCATCACATCCAATGGCTATAAAAGATGAATGAGACCAAATTATATCTCATGCGCCATGTATCATGTAGTACTTTATTTATTGCCATGTATGACACATAGTACTCAACTCTCTCTCTTTCTTCATTTAATTCTATGACACCTCATCAAAATTGCTAAGGCTAGTACCATTACAACCAGCCTTAGCAAATACTAAACATTAGGTTCTCTCATTTTCCTCTCCACCTTGGTCACCTAGACGGAGGGAGTATACGCCGCGGGCTTTTCCTGTGCGGTAGGCGGGGCAGTTCCGCCTAGTCAGTTCGACAAAGACGCGAGAAGACGAGGGAGTAGGCTGCTGCAAACGTAGGGCTGTGTGATTTGACAGCGAGTTACTGCTGGACAGGTGGGGCCTCGTGATTTGACTTGCCATTATCATTTTAACTGTGGCGCTACGACCGGCGTGAGTCTCCCGATTCCTGACCACCTCCATATAGGTGCCTCTCCCAATGCTCCACCATGTAGTAGAGGCTGGCTCTTGCATGAGAGCCCACTTCTCCACTTTTTCCTTGCCTCTCTTTCCTCCACATATGCAAAAATGCCATGTAAAGCGCACTATTGTACTTACTTGCTCCTACAGGTGCTTAAGCTTGCTACATAGGCATAAAGTCTGATGTGGCAAGTTAATCAAGAAGAGAGAGACTAGTTTGGTGACCCAAGGAAGAAACAGTGCTAAGCGCGTGTACCTAGGTGAAAAGACAATTTTGAGTCTATAGCTAATTAAATGAAGCAAACTTAGCAACACCATTTCATTGGAAGAGGTCACTCATTGGCAATGCAATAAATACTAGTACTCCCTGTGTCCCATAATATAAGAACGTTTTTGGCACTACACTAGTGTCAAAAACGTTCTTATATTATGGGACACAGGGAGTACGAAGAAAGAGATAGAGAGAAGTAAAAAAATACACTTATAGCCAACCTTATAGCCAAAACCTTGTTTTAGTATGAGTGACTAAGTGATGACTATGTATGACATGCCAACATCAGATAGCCTAACGCATCGTATTAAATCTCCAAGGGCGCGACCGCACGAGCGATGCGACGGTCGTGGTAGGCGCGACCACGATACGGGCTGCTGGCAGCCCTTGGATCTGAGATAAACGGTCGCATGCTAAGTTGCTAAAAATTTGCAGAATAACCCTCCAGGATAGGATATTCACCCATAGGTCTAGAATCACGCCATGCAACCGTTCGATCTCAGATCCAAGGGCTCTCGGAAGCCCGTATCATGGGAGAATGGAAAGCCACTACCCTGCCGTTCGCACGCTGGCAGTTCGCTCCTACCCGTCCCCGCACGTCCTTCAATACTACGGCGGTTCGCTCCTAGTCGTCCCGTCCATTCACATTACGGCAGTTCCACTAATCCTAACCCTCCTCCCAAATCCATGGCATCCCGAATCTCCCCGATCGGCGGTGAGTACAAGGTTAGAACCATCACCGGCGATGAGTTCGACGTCATCTACACCCGTTCTTCCGCGACGGTGAAAGGATGCCTTTCTTGCTTTAGACGCATGTTCGAAGACTCAGATGATGAGTGGGTCGCTGGGCTAGATGTTGAATACACCACAGTCCTGGGACGAGAGAAGGATCTAAAGGACGAAGAGAGGAAGAAGCCCGCCGTGATCCAGGTTTGCGTGCATGACTTATGCTTGGTCTACCACATATGCCATGCCGACGTTGAGTGTCAGGATTTTAAGGACTTCCTCGAGAGCAACCTAGTCAAATTCGTTACTGTAGACTTTGGTAACGACAAAGAAGTCCTGCGTCGGATAGGCCTCGTTGTAGGCAACACCTTCGACCTCCAGAAGAATCGGCTGGTGTCCTCTCGTCAGCCTTCAATGCTGACCCTGGCAGGAGCCATGGTTCATCCTTCGTACGGTAAACTGGAGAAACCTCCATACACGATTCATCGTCATGCATGGCAGCGGAATGTACTAGATATAGACAAGCGTATGGAGAAACCTCCATACGCTGCAATGGATGGCTACCTTTGCTTCAATATCTACAAGGGTTGGATGAACAACAACAACCAAGTGTGCAGTTCAAGCAAAGAAGTATCGGCCAAGAGGAAGAGGGACAAGGACGAAGTCGAGGACGTGGACGAGGACTCCGAGTAAGGTGGCAGTGTCATTGCTCATGGTGGTTCTAATGCAGTGTCTACTGAAATAGTTGCAAAGTTTAATTTCAGGTGTGCTTAATTTAATTTGAGGGGTGTGTTGTGCTGAGCCCCCAGCAGAACTATGTTATGTTTCTTCTTGTTACTTTAACTCTTCAGTACGTACATACTAGTATTTCTTACATTTCATCTTTTAGTTGGTATAGTACTACCACTTGTTTCTTCACATTATATACGTACAATATATATGGCCAACATCATATAGCCAACAGTTTAGTTGTCAAAGAATTTCAGGGTGCTTAGTTTTGTCAAAGAATTCCAGGGTGCTTAGTTTTATTTGAGGGGTGGGTTGTGCACTTGTGCTGGACACCATTATTGCAACAAGCCTTTTTAATAGTACTATATGCATAATTTGGCGACGATCGCTCTCTATATGTACCACGTTTTTTTTTAATTTCAAGTTTTGCTCCATGGCGCAATCCATCGATACTACTACTGTACAAAAGTGGAGTATATACATTTTTTAAAAGGCTAGAAGGCGGGGCAGTCTAGCTCGGTCGGTTTCACGAGAGGCGAGGGCCTTTGTGATTTGACGGCTCATTACTGCTCTTAAATTGAATAGTACTGCGCCGCTCGCTGCACGCCCGGCGCCTCCATTAAACCCCTCCGTTAAACCCGCATGCAAACCGAGAATCCTACTGCTGCCACAGTCCGTTCATGAGCGAGCCGGAATTAAACGCAACACCGGCCGAGCTCCTCCCGTCCGCCCTCAGTTTAAACGAGGCCAGACGCCGGCCAAGCTCCTACCGTCCGCCCTCTATTTACACGAGGCCAGACAGCGGGCAAGAATCGCACCCCTCCGCTGCTCCCCCATCTCCTCCTTCACCATTTTCTCCACTCTTCCGATGGCTTCCGATGAGCCGTTCTCCGGCATATTACCCGGCTGGGTGGCCCGCCAAGCCCTCGGGATACGGGCGAGGCCGCTCGGTGCTTCACCAACCTCGCTTGGCCCGACGGAGCCAGTTGTCGCCACAAGCAGGCGCGTGGTTCAGCAACTCGCCGCTCCAGTTCAACTCGATGAGGACAAGCGAGTTGCTCCACGCCGGCACGGGCGCCGTCGCTGTCGCGTCGTACCGCGCCACCAGTGTCTGCGGTGGTCGCGCCTCCCGTGTCTGTGGGTGCGCCTCCCGTGCCTGCGGCAGCGCCATGCAGGCAGAGACAGAAGCCGGGTGCGTGGAGAGCGACGAGTCGGTGGCCAGCTTCTCCGTGTCCGCCGCCATCATCGAGGAGAAGTAGAACACGGGAGGCCGCCGCCACTTGGGACCCATGAAGGCCACCGCCGAGGCGACGACCGCGGATTCAGGTGGTTTCTTTGCTGCTTCGTCTCTTCCGAGGACTCTCGTCGACCCCGCAAGTGTCTGATGGACATGAGCAAGACAAAGGGATCCGCGGGCGGCCATTTAGAACTAAAATAAGTCTAGATACATCCATTTCTAGGACAAGTATTTCCGGACGGAGGGAGTATTAATTATACAAGAGAGCCGGATTGGCACCTCTTAGTTCATGTAAATGTAATGAAATCCATCATGTTTATATGAAGATCCGGCTTTTTTATACGAAATCCTTCGTGCTTATATGAAATCAGTCCGTGTTTGCACGAATTTCAGCTGGTTGGTTAGAGTTGTAAAAATGTATGCCGCTGGCGTTTGATGTCATCCTCCGCTTAAGGAAGCGGGAGGAAATTTGCCGGCTGCCGTTGGAGATGCTCTTTATGCTGAGTGACATCCAATCCATTTGAGTTAATTGCCTGTATGATTGTCCCTCTATAAAAAGTTAATTGCATGTACAGTGTACACGTGACTTGCAGGGTGGCTACAGCTTCGTACAGAAAGTTAAAAAGAAACAAGTCCATCCTTAATCTTGTATTCTAAGTACTCTGTGGGTTCCACTGTCAGTACAGTAGCGAAAGAAGTATATATTAAATAAGCAGAGTAATATATAATATAAAAATATAAAGTTAAAAGACAGAATTCGAACTCATGTCATCGCGTTGCGAGCATCCGGCGCTAACCAGCCCAGCACATTTTTGTTGTAGACCATGCTGGAGATATATCTCCATGTCTACTCTTATATATACTCCATTCGTTCCTAAATATTTGTCTTTTTCAGATTTCAAATGGACTACCACATACAGATGTGTATGTTGACATATTTTAGAGTGTAGATTCACTCATTTTGGTCCGTATCTCTTTTCAGGAAGGGGTCAAATTTGTCCTTGATTTATTTATGAGGTATCCAGATGGCATTGCACCGCCAAGAAAAGAGGGTAACATCAAAATTATGGACTACTTTTTTGAGTATGTTGGTAAGGTCCGGTCATAGTCACTTGTTGAAATCTATAAAAAGACAAATACTCCCTCCGTCTGGAAATACTTGTCATCAAAATGGATAAAAGTAAATGTATCTAGACGTATTTTAGTTTTAGATACATCTCTTTTTATCCATTTTGATGACAAGTATTTTCGGACGGAGGGAGTAGAAAACAGAGTTGGTGATGATGGTGTGCGTGCCATCCTGCAATACAGGCCGTCGGATTTATATCTAACGGATAGGAAAGAAACTATGGCAATTTTGCAAAAATATACCCACACGTCTCTCCATGTTCGCAAATAAGGCCTTCCCTCGTTCAACCTTTTCTCTCACAAGATAAACTACTCATACAAATGCATCTTGATGTTCCGTGCAACGCACGTGCAGCTAGCTAATTTCTTTTAAAATAGTTGCTGCGTTAATTGGGTTGAAGTGATATATTTTATGTCTGCCCCGAATGATTTCAGATTCACTAGTAGTAACAAAGAAAAGGTTTCCTTGTTAATTAACAGAAAACAGGGTGAAAACTATCACATGAGGCCGGTAAAAACAAGGCACACTGGGTTCAGCGTCATCGTCACTACAGTTGTGCGAGCGCGAGAAGTCTACATATCGAGGGGGCTACCGAGCGAGGCACCGAGACACAATGTTTGAGATAGAAAACAATTGACATATTATGATCAAATCGAGTTGTCACCCTTCTGCCGTCATTGTTGGGGGGGGAGGGAGAGAAAGACGTATCGAGAGTGTGCGCGGTAGGCACAGAGGCACAACTAGCGAGTGTGTGTGTGTGTGTGTGTGTTGGAAAGAGGAGTAGATAGATTATTATCAAGATCGATGTGCCACCCTACTCCTTCGGTGTCGGGTAGTGTGTGTGTGTGTGTATGTTTGAGAGAGAAGCCAGTCGATAGATTAGTATCAAGATCGAGGTGTCACCCTACTCCTTCGGTGTAGGGAAGTGTGGGTGTGTGTGGGGGGGGGGGCAGTGACACTCACATATCTCTACTCTTCTTATAAAAAAAGATTTGGTGATGATGGTGTTCCTGCCATCCTGCAATATAGGCCATCCGATTTATATCCGACGGACAGGAAGGAAACTATGGCAATTTTGCAAAAAGATACCCACACCCTTCTCCGCATTTGCAAATAAGGCATTCCCTCGTTCATCCTTTTCTCCCACAAGATAAACTTCTCATACAAATGCATCTTGATGTTCTGTGCAACGCATGGGCATCTTGCTAGTAGGGAGAAGGAGTTTGTGTGACACATATCTAGCTATATTAAGGGATAGGTAGATAGCATATGTGTGAGAGACATTATTATACTTTGAGACATTAGTGGCTGTGGGTGGACGGAATTAAAGGGGTGGGCGTGTTAGACATAGAGAGCGTGTGTGTTTCTGTGTGAGAGACTTGTAGGACGGGGTAGAAAGACGAATTTAACCCTGACGGAGGGAGAGAAATACATGAAGTGCGCGTGTGTGATTCTGATGCCCACTGGTAAATGAGATATGTATGCGTGTGAGAGAGATTGCACAATTCATTCACGTATCACTATCTAGCGATCGTGGACATGCATCGCTTGAACATAAGTCAATATCTACTTCGTATCGTGGCCAAAGGTACAATATCGATTCAACGCTATAAAGATTGGACACTCACATATCACATTTTTTCTATTTAAATAAACCTTTTCAGTTGTACATGCCAAAGTTACAGTGATGTTTCTTCAAACAACCAATGTAGCTATCATGTATATGCACCATTGTTACTCTTGCATTCAAATTCATTGGTCTTGGATGATTTAAGTTTCTATTTTGAAGTAATATATGTAATATTCATATATGAATTCAACGAGTACGCAATTTATGAAATGGAGGCTATGTAATCATATGAGGTAACACTTTTAAGTAGCTGACTACAATATCCATTTCTTTTTGTGCGCCTCTACACTAACTCGTCAATGCATTATGTTTAAAGTAAATAACCAATGGCACTAAATTATCTATTTACACGAGAAATACATAGGCTGAGCATTTGATCCCTTTTTTGTGAACGCGCCACTACACCCGTACGATTGGCCGCGCCCGTGTGAACGTCCAAGTTATCGGCGCATCATCCCGAGTTATTGTCTTTTTTTCTGGGGTGGACTTCACACCAGTTATTAACTGCTGACGCGTGCCCCGTGTACACAGTCTAGCATGACCTTCCCGCTAGCACGGTCCAAAATTAGCTGAAACTGGATACGAACGATCCCGCGGGCGGCAAAATCTCCCGCCTCCTTCTAAAATTTCCGCCACCTTAGTCTTTAGCATGCGAAATCCCCCTTTTGTCCTTGGTGCACGGAGACCAACAGTTACAATACCGCCCTCATCTACATGATAGGTCGGTGCTGCTTTGGTAACTTCCGGTTCCCCCACTACACGGCACCCCCATTTCCTCTCCCCCTCCCGCAAAAACGACTAACTCCACAGCACTAGAGCATCTTACATCACGCCGTACGTACTTCATCGCCCTTTCTCCCCTCCCCTCTCAAAACCCTAGACGGCTCATCCACCGGCGTACCATAGCCCATTCACTGCCAGCAGCGTCCACCTTGCTGGATCTGCTTCTGCGGCCGCATCTACCCCTCCCACCTCCCCAAGAAACAAGTAGACTGCTCATCCACCACTGTACCACAGCCCATTCAGTGCCGGCCTTGTCCACGGCGCCGGATCTGCTTCGCTGGTACTCTCGTCAACCGCCGCGCATCTGCAGCGGCTCATTCGTACTCCCCACCAGAGACGCTTCGTCCACACCCCCCGGAGCCGCCCCACCGACGCCCCCGTCGACGGCCTCTGATCCTCTTCGCCGACACCTTCCTCAACCCTACCGGAGCCGCTTCACCGACACCTTCCTCAACCCTACCGGAGCCGCTTCGCCGACACCATCGTCAACCCTACCGGAGTAGCTTCGCCTATACCATTCTCAACCCTACCGGGGCCGCTTTGCCAACTCACAAGTCCATGGCCTCAGATCCGCTTCCTCGCACCCTCATCCAACCTACCGGGGCAGCTTCTGACGCCCCGTCCACGGCCGCAGATCC